>NW_010268976.1:54486-82738 GCF_000690775.1 Eurypyga helias
GACCCACTGCTTGCACACGAGGAAGACACCACGTCGCATGGCCATGGTCTCAGAACACGCCCCGTTTTGCCATAATCCATGACAGTCTCCCTGGATCACGGAGCTCCCCAGATGCCCAGCATTGACTCCCTCTGACCTAAAGAATTATTCCTTAGAAACACAGCGGTCCTTATGTACAAAGTAATTGCTGCTCTTCAGAATTAACCAGCCTGGTGGCACTGGCCATTGGAAAGTCTGAGTTTTAATCCTGGCTCTGAGCAGTCTTGGGTGAATCACTTCAGTTGTGATTTTCAGAAAAGCCAAAGGGAAGTAGACACCCAAAGCCAATCAAAGCTCACATGGGATTTGTGCAACTAAGTCCTTTTAAAAACAGCCTGAAACCTTTTGGCTCAATCTCTCCGGCTATAAAGTGAGGATAATAATCCCTCTTACATCATGGGGAGGCTGTTATGTACATTAATGAGATAATGCTCGTAAAGCACTTTGAAGGTGAAAAGTGCTATGCTGGGATAAGCACTGTTATTATATTTTATGTTAAATCTCAGGGTTTCAAGAACATAACAAAAGCCGGTCCATGTTTTGGAGAAGAACTCTATAAAACCCTTTTGGAAACACTTGAATTCACAGAAGTATGGCAGAATAGCCTGAAAAAGTTCTAAATAAAATTTAGCCCACCTATAATTTAATAATAGTCAAACTGATTTTTTTTTAATTTGTAAAAACAATTTACTGCTGGGCCCAGACCCTGAATGCCAAGTTTCAGCCCACAGAGATTTTTTTTTTAATGGCTGAGTTATAAACCCTTGAAAAATGCTGACAGCCCCTTTACTATAGCAGCACTAGCGGGTGCCCTATAATGAACTTTTAAATGACTTGAGATAATATCTGGAAAGCCAAGCCTGAAATATATTTCTGGTTTTGAGCCGTTGCCAATGCAAACACAACACATCATAAGTCATCTTCATGATTCTAAGCGCATAAATTGGAGACACTGCATATAAAATCCAAGTATTAGGTATCCTTCGTGGCCAAACTTTTCGCTGGTTTGATGTTACAGAACAGCAACAGCTGCGCAAGGACGAAATGTAGTGCCTTGCGTGTCTCGAACGAAGAGAAGTGTGTGTATTTCCACAGCTACGTCTTGACATTGTTAAATAGGAGCCTGCCCGGTTGTAATAAATCCTAAAGTATTCTACTACTTTTAAGTGGAACCCAGGTGGCTTTCAAAATAAAAGCTTGTCCTCTCTGGCCAAGGAATGTTAATCTCCTCTACGACCACATGGTTACTCTATCTTAAATTACCAAAGACAAATCTTAGAGCAGCAACACCCTCTTTGCTTGGAGGAGGATTTTGCTGGCCACGGGGAGACCTTTTTTCCCTGTGTGTGCTATATGTTTCTGATTTCACAAGGTGTTTAAAGCACGAGGGGGATGCAGGATTAGACCTTGAAATGTTCATTTCAAATGAATTGCTGTTTCATTTATCCTTTTCTTTATGCCCTTCTGATCTTTTGGAATAGTCAAAGAAAAGCTAAAATTAAAGCCTCCATTCAAGCCGTCGCAAGCCTGAAAACAGCTTTAATCCAGGTGCAAGAGAGAGGCCGGTGTACCAAGTCACCTCCCGTTACAGACGCGTAACAACACACCTCTCCGGAAAGGCACCTCTCCAAACCCTTCTCAAGCAAACCTACAGCTGTGGGGACGCCGTTTCCAGCTGCTGGATTGGAGAGCAAGTTCAGTTCTGGATTTGAGAATTCCAATGTGCCTCACAGCACGTGAAGCACCTACCTGACGGAGGCGGATAAAGCAGCTGGGACACCGAGTCTTAAACGTTTGTTGCATTTACCTTTGTGCACCAGGAGGTTTAGGAGCTCACTGCTTCTCTGTCCTAGCATGGACTGGCAATAAAGACAGGCAAAAAGTGTCTCAGTGTCTGCGAGACGGCTGAGTTTAAAGGCTGGCAACTTGAGAGTTTGTTTAAAGGAACATCCGAGTGTCCCACACAGGCTGCTGCCCAGTTTAATACCTGGAAAGAAGCATCTTCATTCATTCAGAGCTTTGGGTTATCCACGTTAGGCCAGTCTGATGCTGCATTTGGCTGCACCCCATACCCACATGTATCAGCACCACCCCTGAGCTCAAACCGTTGGAAATTTTCTGTATGGAATTGTTCTCTTCCGAGACAGTCAACAGCGCGGAGCCCAGCCAGCCTGAAGACACCGGAGGAGCTTGCTGGTTGTCCCATATGTTTAATCGACCTGAGTTTTAAGCTATTCCAGTTCAGCTAAAGAAGGAACCAGTGGGGTCTCTCACTGAAGTGTGGCTACAGGCAGAGCATACACTCCTTAGTTGGAAAAAGGATTAACCACTGATTGCTCCATCTGTCCGTAACTCACAAAGGAAGACAACTCCCGGCAGGTCCAACCTGTGGGTCGGATCAGCACACCCTTGTTATTTAAAAGGGGCAAAAGGAAGACCTATGGCTGGAATTTCACTTATTTTAAACAAATAAAAGTAGAGGAATGACAGTGGAGGAAAGCAGTATGACACCCAACCCACGATGTGGCAACCCATAAGAAGAAGATCAGCATTAAAGAAGTCCAGACAATCATGAGGAAACATGCAATGTCAACTGTCTTGGGACGAAAGGAAATACTCTACTGCCTGTGCTTGCCCAGCTTATTGTCAAACAAGTTTCCTCAGCGATGTGTATGTGCAGGACTCAATTCAGGACACGCCGCAGCTCAGTGTTAGGCTTTCTCTCCCCAGACACTGTAAGTTTTAGTGCCACCCAAGGATAATTTACTGAACTGAAACAGGCTGACCACTGCCCGAGGCTTCACAGCTTCTCAGATGTCCATGTAGGACATCCACTGTATTTGGGAATCTCAGAATTAATTGCTACTTTCTGATAATTAGCAGCTTAGAGACTGCCCTGGGCCACAGGGGAGGCAGGGCTTGTGGAGGCAAACTGGCACACAGATGCCCGCCGACTTCCGAAATATTATCTGGGGCTGAGCACCTGAATCCCATTGCTTTCGGATAGGACCTGGACAACTCACTGCCTTCACGCCAATGTGAATTCTGAATAGGCATCTGAGAGTTCACATCTGCCTCTCCTTTTATGAGTCAACTTCCAGGTTCAAGGACAGATGTCCTGGTGATAGCTTTGACGCTGTAATCTGGCGAGGGGAAATGAAGCTTTTCTTTACTCAGGAACCAGTTTTATAGCACAAGTAGGAAGCCTCTCAACTTTATCACACAGAAAAAAAAGTGATTTGGAATAGGTAAACAAATGTCCACATCCAGCTATAAACCCAACTACTGAAAACCATCAAGGGATTTTGTTGTCACTTTAGAAGCTGCTCTGCAGTAAAGAGCCACATACAAAAACTCAAGCTATTAAAGGAAGGGTATATGGAAAGGTATGTGCCTTAAGATTAATGCTGCAGAGTCAAAGAAAAGCTGTTATTTTTGACATTTTGACATAGCATCACTTTAGGATCTGGTTCTTATTAGCCCTTTCTGTGCCTTTTAAAGGTCTATTTTTTTAAAAAAATGAAAAAATGTCAGGAAATTTGGACCAGAAACTTACAATAAAACACGTCCCTTGACCCTCTGATCTATCAATCTTTCAAATAAACAAAGATAGCTGGATGAGCCAGGAAAAGGTTATTATATACAGTTACCTTATGTCTAATGGTCAGCTCTTCACTGCACACACTGGGGTTACATAAAAAATCCACTGTAAGCAAAGTATTTTGTGAAAGATTTTTGCCCTGAATGCCCCACGTTACTCTGGGTGGTTTCTTTTTCAGGTTGTGTTCCGTGACCTTCAAATTTCACACCCTGTATTATTTATAAATGAGACATTCAAGAAACACAAATTCTCAAATAAAAACGTACACTCTGTCAGTGGAAAAGCAAACAAAAGGACCTAATGTACTGTGGCTAAAAAAATTTTCAAACAAAGTAGCAGTAATTTACTGCCTCACTACTAATGGGACCCCACAAATAGAATCGGAATCCTGAGCCCCATCAGGGGAGCCTGATTTACCAAATATCCCCCAGATAATAAAGGAAAATAAGAAGGTAAATTGTGCATGAATGTGAAAGCTGTAATTCTTCCCCTTTCACCACACGTATCAAATTCACATCCCGTGATTTCAAAAGAAAATCTGGAAATCTCTAAAGAACTGGGGCTAAAGTTAGGAGGCCTCGATCCACCTGGTTTTCTCCACGTTTGGTTTTGTTTATGCTTTTCATGATGTAGTTTGCCTAAGGGTCAAATCTCCCTGGGACATCAGAAAGATTTTTTTCCTGTAAGAACTCATATCCCTGCCTGGAGAGACTTGCCAAGGTGACAGCTTTAGCCTGGACTCATCAGTGAGGATGGCAAGGCTTGCTTCTCCCCCTGGAAAGGCCCCAGACCCAAAGGGTCCATCAGCAGCATTGGCTGTACCCACTGGGATGTCCTGCAGCCCCTTCTGTGCTCCGTGGCTTCCTCCAGTTCTGTATCTGCCGTGTAACCGGCCCTGCCAGGGGATGCTCCAAGAAGTTAATGACACGTGGTCACGTCCACAGGGTCGTGGAGCAAATAACAGCCCTCCCATCCCCTGCTTTGGGCTTCCACAGTTAATGGTCTTTTCAGCCTAAGTGATTCCATGATTCACTGATTAAGTTATTCTATGATACGCCTTTGAATACCTCAGGACAAATCCCAGCTTAACCTTAAATCCTTGTCTGATTTGGGGTGCATTTTGTGAAGTACTGACTCTTGTTGCCAAGCTGCCCAAGGAACATTTTCATCCCTACAACACGCGGAGCACTGCGGGACTAAGTGCTGCCGCAGCTGGGGCTCCAAGGTCTAAGCCCACAGAGACTGGGAGCAGTGGGGAGCTCAAAGCCCCGGCTTGGGATCACAGACATCTGGAAATGAAACTGGTTCCCAAGCCCTGAATCATTCCAACGTTTTATACTTGTTTGCCAAAGCCGATAGGCCATGAAAGGGAAAGGAAAACGGGCAGTTTCTGCAAAAACCCACACGAGAAGGTTTTCTCTGGAAACTGAAGGGCCAAGTGAAGAGCTCCTGAGAGAAGCAGGTACCAGCAATGGGATAACATGCTGCATCCCAGCACCGGTGTCCTCAGCTCTGGCTCAGCCACGGCCAGGACACATCCTCGTGCATGGTGAGGGAGCTGCCGTGGTGAAACGAGCTCCTGAGGAGGCTGAAGGTGGGCATGGGTGGAGCGGGGAGGACTGGAATAGGGAAAGCTGCAGTGACAGCCACCGTTCTCTTATCACTCCTGTAGACTGAACGTCCACTCAAGCTGAATCCTACTCACAGTGACAAGAAAAGAGTATTTCAAAGCTGACTCTTTCTTGGCAAAGACTCCAATATTATCCTTGCCTAAGGATGAAGAGTTCCCAAACAATTCCTCTACTGTATCGGATATAAATAGGCTCTCATTCAAATTCAGGCCTATCTTTTCTTTGTAAATAAACTGACATCTGACGGAAGGAAAAGCCTCCCCTTCCACAACTGTTGTTTTGGGGAAGAGAAGCAGCTGAATGAAGGGCTCATCACCTTTTTAAATAAGGATCAGGGAGAAGGAGAGCTCATGGTAAAATGGAAGCTTTCTCAAACAAACAGCTGAAGCAGGAGCCTGTCCCGTGGTGTAAGAGGGAGACAACGCATAAGTAAGGAAAAATGAGAAACTGAAATGCCTGAAGCAACAGGAAGGAAACAAGAGCAAAGGAGGCTGCCTGCCTTGTTCCCTCTACAGCTGGTGTGCCCCAGAACTGAGTCCCATTAAAGAAGGGAGCACGGACCCTAAAAGCTGGCACCAGGGCAGAGCATCCTCGTAAACTCCACTTACTCCCGCTGTCATCTGGCCTTTTCATTTTGGCTCAGGTATCACCTATTGCCGCAGCCGATGTCACACAACTCCGGGTAAGGAAATGGCTGTAAGCCACCAAGGCGAGTGTCAGGAGCGGTTAAAGCCTGGTGCAAGAGGCACACGCGGGAGCACCAAGGGAGCCCTCTCCGAGCCTCACGAAGCCATGACCTACGTCTCCCGCTCACCTGGCAGCAACAGCGTCCCCGAGGAAACCTCAGCTCGCCACCTGGGGCTGAAAGGGTCCGCATCCTACCCCCGAACCTCTGAGATGGGCCTTTTCCTACCAGTGGAGCCCCCTTTTTTCCCTGAATTTCACTCACTTCTCCTTATATAATTCAATATTTATTGGATCACATTTTCATTTCTCTTTTTCCCTTGTGGCACTGCCCTGCTCGCCATGATTTACCAGTTAGAAAAGCAAGAGAAATGCTCACAGCTACATTTCCCCTATTTTAAAAGTGATTATTTTTTATTTTTTATGCACAGTTTGTTTGTTTTTTCAAGGTTTTGGTGAGAAACCACCTCCTCCCTCCCATCAATCGTTGCTTTCAACAGCTCTTCACGGGTGGCTGCGTCTCTTTTAAATTCATTTCCTGTTAAAAAGAATAAACAGGCAACTGTTTAATGCTGTCGATTTAGCTTATTTAATAGAAATTGAAACCTGAACAGGGCTCAGTTGTAAGATAATCACTGCCGAACTCGCCGAGCTGGGGAGAGCACCGTATTAAGTAATTATTTCAAAATGCAGAATATTGTTTAGCAGACTATGAGCTGCTCCTCCTTCTCAAACACAGGAGACATATTTGAGGAAGAGATGCTCATTTCCAAAAGGCAACAGGTAGAGTTAGAGCCACTTAAAGCAGACAGCCATTTAATCAGGAAATTTGGCTGCAAACCGCTTTCATGTGGTGAACTTAATAGGCTTTAAAATGAGTTTTACTGGGACGGCTGCGTGACCTCACGGCTGACTGCAGCAAAGACAAGTGGATGTTGGTTTCGTGAGATGCTTGTTTGCAAAAGAAATGGAAACTAAGCGCACGCCTGATTTTCCCCTCCGAGGTCTCGACTCACCGCGTCAGCGTGCGCTGCAGCATGTCTGGCTTTACGCAAGCGAGAGTTTCAAAGACTTTGGTAGCACCAGCAGCTCCCACATTAAAGCCCCTGCTTCTCTCTTGGACAAGACAAAACGTGTGCACCTCGCTTTGCTCGTAGGCACAGTGAGAGAATCCGCCCCTCTGACTAAGCTTTTTGGGTACCAAATGCATTTTAATCACGTATGTAAATCCGTGTTTAGGTGTGTAAGCTTACAGCAGTCTAAATGCTAATCAGCTCCAGCAAAGGGGCTGGTAATCCCTGAGGAATGCAGGATTCAGAGCGGTAATTGCCACATTCCAGGTGGATTAGAAGTGTGAAACTTTATTTTACCTGTTTCTGACAATACAGCTCAGGAACAGGTGCCGTGGAAGTAATGCGGAAAATGGTTTAATTACTAAGGTAGAGGCCTGGCTCAGCGCTGGCACCTTCGCTTTGAGCAATCAGATGACTCAACATCCAGGACGGTGGCAGTCATCCCAAATTTTAGCTCTGCTAGCTCAGGAGCTGCTGCTTCCCAACTGAGCCAGGACACTGAGGGTGGGACACCTGAACCCTGGCTGATAGGATCCAGCGTGGAGAGTATTCTGAAGAAAGCAGACGCCGAAGGCGACAGGCAGTCCCTGCAGCTTTCTCTGGTTCCCAGCTGTGTCAGTCCAACCAAGGCTTTGGAAAGTGCCCACCTGGGCACATGCCACAGAAAATAAAGGAGCATTTGAACCACCAGCTGATAACAAGCCTAACCAGAATATGGGTTAAAAGTCAGCCTGGTCATAAGAAAGCAGTCTACACAAAAGTTCCCATTAGGAGTAACAACAAAGAAGCTACTGGGGGCTATTTTTCAGCAAAGATCAGCTACATTTTACTGTAAAACTACGCTGTCTTCAACATCTCTTCTGTATGTTCCACTCCATCTGGGTTCTGGTTGGAAGCACACAGCTTTCCCTGCAATGTATCGCAACCGATGGGCGCTTTACCAACTGAACCCTTGGGCTCACAGTGGAGAACAAAGAATCTATCACTGATGATCAGGTGTGATGGTATTTCCACCACTTCAACAAAGCGTGACCTTCTCCTGTGACCATGGGCTGGGTTCCTAGAGAAAACTCCACGGTGTAGGTTAGTAAAGGCTGCCTGGCAATGATATCGTAAGAGGCCCGAATTAAGACTGTCCGATTGCCTTCTCTCCAGCATTTCCTAACTTCTGAGTGCTTGGCTTTGTGGCCTGAACTTGCTTTTTCTAGGCCACTTATTTCTTTCTTGATTTTTAAAGAACCAAACAAAGCTGCCAAAGAAGCAAAGAAACACACAGGCATCTTGTTCTGGGGAACAACCACCCTCACTCCTCCACAGCTTCGGGATGTTCCCTGAGCACAGCCCGGACCCGTGGACCTGCCATGGGCACCTGGATGAATCACTGTCGTGGGATAAGACATCCATTCTGTCAACACCTTCTTCAAGCAATTTACTGTGAATTGGGAATGACTACATGCTTTTCTCCCTTCCCCACCAGGAAGCAAAAGCCTTTCGTCTTCCCCAGCGTGTCCTGCATCAGCAGAAAGTCCTGCTCCTTCCCTCGTGGGAAGGCAGGTGTGAAAGAGTCCACCTTGCCTTCAAGTATCCACAGCGACATATTCTCTTCATACTTAAGCACAGAAAACACATTTATGCTTAAACATAAAACATTATGAACACATGTTCATAAAAAACATTAACAAAATACAGACAATAACATTTGGGAAAACCATCTGTGGCAGAGCTCCACTATGGGAAATTTCAGTCTAAAGAGTTAGTGGTTGGCAAAGTTATAAGCCAAGGAGAAGAGCAGCTGACAAACTGCAGAGTTAGAGAGGCTAACAGCATCCTCCAAGGAAACGGCATGTTCGAAGACCGGATTGACTCAGGAGCTGCAGGCCACGGCCTTGCAATATGGGCTAGAGGAAGCTATGCAGTTTGGCTTAAATAATTGGTGGTGCATAATTTACAAAATGAAGGGGAATGAGAAATATATACCTTTTTTCCTTATATATATCCCAATATATACCCTTCGGAGAGCTCCAAATCGCACATAATTACCACCTGCAAATGTATTTTCCCCCATCTATTCATTTAAAGCCTCAAAATTTCATAATAAAACACATCAAGGCAAACTGCCTGTTGCTTGTTAATTTTGAGTTCAAATCCTAAGATCCACCAGACAAAATGTCAAGCACTTCATAAACCAACAGAACTCACATCTTGAAATATTTTTACCATGTGGAACATTTTACTGGTACAAGAAACGAACACAGCGTTCTCCAGAAATCACAGAACCACATGTAATTAAATGTCAAACGATCACAAGGCAAACAAGGTTTATCTTAAATGCCCCCTTGCCCCTCTGCTTGTTGATTTGGCCAAGTCAAGAAGAAGAATTGAAATTTTTAAATCTGATTTCACATCTTTCTGGGGTTTTTTTGTCCGCTTACCTTTATCTAATTCACTTGAGATGTTCCATGATGCTGTAGGCATGAAATCAGCAACAACTGATGAATTTGCTCCTGGAAGGGAAAAATAGAAAAAAAAGAAAGATGCTGTTAATATATTGATTCTACATCATCAGGAGAGTCAGAGGGATTTATAAAGCCGCAGTCAGAGTAATAAAATTATCTGAAGCGCTATTAAAAAGCACTCGATGCTGTGTGTTGGCAGGCTGAGCCATATGGGTAGCAGAACCAGCAAAGTGGAAAAAGGCACAGGGCCAGCGCTGGAGTTTGTTCTGCAAGGCTGTCACTGTGAGGCCTCCTGTTAATTAAGCAACCAATCTCGGAGATGTATTTAGCCCACCTTAAAATCTCTCCGCGAGTTTTATAGAGGTAGAACGACTCTGCAGTGTTAGAGCTAAGAAAAACACGAACGCCACGGGCTTGCTGAACATGTTATCTATTAACATTTACGAGCGATTTTAAGCCTGCAAACCCATGTGCAGAAGAAGAGACACAGTTTATGCACTGAAGTTAATAGGGCTACTTGTATGAGAAATCCTTCTCCGACTCATGTAAACACAGGCTGGAAAGTCTGATCAGCAGCAGCATTTTCTTATCGCTATGATCCTTTCTTCGTTGTCAAGAAAAAGCTGATTAGCCACCTGAGGCTGCATTTATGTTTTTACCTTCTTTTTAACACACAAACAGTAAGTCGTAGGGCGGGTGGTGCTAAGGGAACAGCCAGCATAGTTCCAGCCCCAGCCATGGTACAACACCTCCCCGTATCGGAACACCCATGATTTCATCAAAACTCTGACGAGGACTCTGGTGTGTAACTGCCACAGCAGCACTTCCCACTTCCCGATGGGCCACGGTGGCCCACGAGATGCTGGGCTCCCCAAGGGTCTTTGCAAAAGCACCGTCAGCTGCATAAACCCATCGTCACACGGGGTGGGGGCTCACAGTCCCCTTGTACCAGCTGACCCACGTGTGCCTTCTGGAAAGGACAGCTTTGGAAGTCAGCCCCCAGGGATTAATACGCATATATATGAAATATAGTGGCAAGGGTGGGGAGAATGGTATGGCTCGATACAAGGCACGGAAGCACACTGCACCCCCTAATTCCCTGTGTCCACCCGGCCCCAGGAAACCTGACCTCAAAAAGGAGGAGAGCAATGCTGGACCGGAGTGCTATGGCACCGAACGTGGGAGAGGAGAGAGAGTTTGAAATGAAAACAAGCATGTGTCCAACATGTCAGTGATCTGAGCGAGACACAGAAAAGACTCACTACAAATTAAGACCCCGTGGCCCGAACCTGTACCCTAGCTCGACCCCCAGCGCCACGTGATTTTGGTGCCATAGGTACTCGGCAAGAGCAGCGTCAGGATGCTGAGCATGAGCGGGATCCCAGATGAGAACAGGAATACTTTGAAGTGTACTGGTTTTATTTTGACACCATCCCTTGACCCCCAGACATCTTTTAACTGTAAAGCAATTTCAGTCATAAAACCGTGGCAGCACGATGATATGCAAAGATGTTCCGGGCTCATCTGATCAGTTAGCAACAATGCTATTTCATTAAGAAATCACGAGAAAATTGTAAACACAAAGTCATACAAATACATGAAGCAGTTAAGTTCAGATACAGCCACTACACTTGTTATAAATATCGTCTTTCTTAAAAGCCCACCTGGAAGCACTGCTTATTTAAGCCTCTGTCAAATATTTCCAACGTAAACACCGAATTCGAAGGCATTATAACTTACCTACAAACACAGCCCCTGGCCTGTGTAGGATATGCAGGGCAAGAAACCCACTCAGGGGGACAGATCCGGAGCCCATGTGAAACGGCATCGCTCTGAAGCCAGGAGATTGTTTACATAAGCTGAGATTTTGGCCCACTGTGTCCAACCCTACTCATGCCTTATTTTTTAACAGTTGTGCTTCTTACCTAACCCAAACGTTAGGGACCACGTGGCTGAAAGACCCGCAAGGTGTAAGGAAAACAAAACGGATCCAGCGCTAACGTTACCTTCGGGGTGACCGTGATCATCCAAGCAGCAGGACACTGTGGTCAACGGATCTGCTCCAAGGCTAATGCCGAGATGTGGGGTAGGTGACAAACAGCAGGTGGGCCAAAAGCTGACCAGGACCTGGTCGATACCAGAGGTTGGGATGTTCAATCTCCTACACTTCCCCTGGGTGCTTGCCTTTCCATCCCCCCCAACCCAAAAAATGGGGCAGCTCCTGTACGTTTGTGATAAAACCCCTCTAAGAGGTGCCGTTGAAACCCAACAGGTTCATCTCACATCCACAGGCTCAAACCCACAGGCAATAGGTTATGTTTGCTCACACACTCAAGTTTTGGAGCTGACAATCTGTTTTCTGTGGGTAATATTACCAGTTCACCTGAAAATATTCCACTATTAAAAGCCCACAAATGAATCATATTCTGCAAACAGCTAACACACATAAACCAAAGGGAAAGAAAAAGTCCGAACAATACCATGGCCAAATGCAGTATTTTGCTATTTAAAACTCGATTGGAACGTACAATCAACTCAAATTCAGTGCAGAAAACAAAAAAAACCCAGAAAAAAAGTCCACAAGACACACATGAATTTCATTTCTGTCTGCGATGGCTTAGGATTGCTGTGCACAAAAGTGAGAGCAGTGATATTTCTCCTTGGAAAAGCTGTGTTATAACCTTCAGGGCACATCCGAAGCACACTCTGTCAGAAGGTGAGCTCCCAGCCAGCCCACGGAGCGAGGTGAGTCATGGATGGGAGAAGCATCAAAGCCTCCTCTGAGCAAACTCATTCCTCCCCTGGAACCAAACCCACCTCCTGCTCCTGCCTGATCCGCCTCGCTCGGTAACTGCCTCCGGGAGGAAAACGTGTTTGCAAAACCAGGCTGGGAATGAGTAGGACGTTTTTTTCCCTTTTGGGATCCACAGTGTTCCAGTGGGTCAAAGCTGGAGCACCGAGACCGTCACTACGGCTATTCCTGCACAACAGCTTGGAGAGCAGGGAGCAGCACTCAGCAGCCCTGCTTGCCAAAGGCCCATCCGCTCACTTCAGCCACACATCCGACCTTGGAACTTCCCCCAGGTCAACTGCTCCCTTCACTCTGTAAATCCCATATACAGGATTTACGCACCCCAACTTGCGTTTGGGGCACTGCAACAGGTTCAGTCATTGCTGACACCATTAAAACAAGAAGAAAAAAAAATCTGCTTAACCTTGCAACTGGATTTCAAATTAGGAGTTTAAAAATTAAGCCTTAATTGTTAAAAATGTCCTCTCATGCCCTGCTTTAACTATTTAAACAACAAGATTTTTTTTGAAAGAAAGTCAACCTGATAAACGTGATTGGTGAGAGAACCATTATCCCGTTAAGGTTTTATATAGAGATGAAATCATTCCAGATGAATAAGAAATCTTATCCTTAATACTGGAAAGATAAGTATCTCTTCAAATCTCTATCACTATTAAGAAACGTTAGTCTTAAGTTAATGAGAAATCACAACAGACAATTATAACCCCAAGGAAAAGCCAAGAAAAGTGTATTCAAACACACTCCCCCCAGAGAAGTTGGCTAACGTCTGATTTTATTACCATCTTGCATAAGTGTAGGGAGAATTTCACACAAGTCAGACCTTTTAAAGCCTTTGCGATTAAATAAACTTCATTAAGGTTTACAAAAATCTGCCGCTGAAGAAACGCTACAGAGCTAGTTCTGACCGGAGGCACACACTGCTGTCTCATTTTCTCACCAGCAGCAACCAGTACTCAGCACTCCAGGGTTTGTATTGTCCCGGTCACAGACCGGCAAAAGGATGAGGCAGCCTCATCCCTTGGCCACGGAACCAGAAAGGAGAAGATCCAGGCCCCGCGCCCAGGCTAATTAGTATCTCTGTGCGACACGCTGTAACGTGCGGTAAAGAGAATGGAAGTCAAACCAGGAAAAAGGCAGGTGACACCAAACCCAGAAATGACTGAAGATTTTAATGGGGAATAAATCTGCTCTATAGAAACAAAGCAGAGAGCAAAGCAAGGCTAGGAATGTGGGTACTCTGCCCTACGAGCGATGCACGGGGTTTGAGAGGCTGCTAAGTGTCAGGACATACCCATCAGTTGGTGTGTTGCCTGGGACAGGCTTTCTTCTCAGGTGGAGAGAAGAAAACCCCAGATCTAGCAGGGTCCTATCTTTTTAAGGCAGAAGATACAACTAGTTCAAACATGCAAACAAAAAATTTAAGGTGTCTTCTTAATGGGCATCCTGTGTCTTACTTTATATCAAACCAGTGGGTCATTCTATACCCTCACTGTATAGCCTAATTATCTAATTATACATATAATAGGGAGTAAGTCATTTTTTCTGACATAAATATGAATGTGACCGCAACATATGCGATTCAGATCTCACTGCAGAGCACCCAAAATAGCCAAAGGAATAACCAAGGAGTTAGAAGTCTGAGTAATAAGATGAACTATATAAAATGAATGTTTAAACTAAATAAAAAGTGTTCCATTTGTGCATTTCTTTCTGAAACGGCACAGAAAGCCAACCCCAAGTGTGATTTGTTCACCTGTGAAGGAATTTGCCTAAGGAAGTGATAAAACCCCAATTTCACGAGACACTAAAACGAACATTGGGCAAGACATTACTGCACATACAACTGGGGAGCTATCCCACGCTGCCCGCAGGGTCAGGACAAGATAACTGAACAGGCGATTCGGACACAAGGATTTTGGTCAAATCGCCGATACACACTTTATAGCTGCAGATCCAGTAGAAAAATCGACACCCCTTAAAGAGGTGGCTAAAAATCTTCAGAAAACAGACGCTTTTGGTATCCTGCTTGGATATAATGCTGAGAAAACAGGAACCGTAGATGAAGTTATACAGACTCAGAGCAAAACCTAATTATACTAAGTGCTCAGTATTTTTTGCTTTTCTGCACATTCCAGACCGACACTTCATCTTTCTCTCTGTCTAGTTCCTACCTGACTGATCTCTTCCAGGATCTTCCCACAGATGCCTCACGGCTGTTTTTCTTCGCAGCCCTATCTCCCTCATCTTCCTTTTTCGCCTTTCGCGTTTTCTGTTTCACTCACCCCTTGTAAGCTCCCCACACGTTTCCATCTGATCTCCCAAGACACACGTTTTGCAATCAGCCGGTTACCAGCCTGTCCGCAGCCCACCCCGGAGGTGCTGAAGGAAATCTAGACATACTTTCTGCAGGCTGTAATGGATACGACCTATTACTTACCAATTTTCTTGTCTGTTTAAAAATTGGCACCGTCCTGAAATTTCCATGATGCGTACCTCAATTTTTGCTTCTATCTTTAATGTGTGCAAGAATTTTATTTTCATGACATCAGCATCTCTGCATGTCAGTAGACACGTCTGCATTAGACAATTCTGGTGTTTCAAAAGGAGGCAGGAATGGTAAATAGTTCCATCAGCTGAACAAGGCAAAACTGCATGAAGATGGAAAACAGTTGAGAGCATTTTTGGTCTTACAGAATCATCACAGAATGGTTTGGGTTGGAAAGGACCTTAAAGATCGTCTAGTTCCAACCCCCCTGCCATGGGCAGGGACACCTTCCACTAGACCAGGTTGCTCCAAGCCTCATCCAGCCTGGCCTTGGACACTTCCAGGGATGGGGCATCCACAGCTTCTCTGGGCAACAAGAAAGGTGTCACTCTTCAAGAAAGGTGTCTCTCAAGACGACTATACTGCTTTTAACAGAATGCAACACCAGGTCGATGGCAAACCTTCCGTCGATTAGGTATGAATACAGCAATTTCAGTACACAACGATGTGTAAAAAATACGGTATAAGTGGCCTACAGCAAACACAGTCCACCTTAAAAATATATTCCCACAGACAGACTCAACCTTGCCCATTCAGGTGAAGCTGTCAGCTGCAATAAAAACCGCCAGAGAGCAGACCTTAACGACAGATCTGTTTGGTAAGCAAGGTGAAATGCTGCACAATGGCATTTCTCCTTCCAGTGCTTAACGCTACCTACTCAGCTTTACTCCACCTGGTTACTCTGTGGCCGAAAAAGCAACGGCAAAGCTTGTTCTGCCCAAATCTTGCACAGGAAGATCCGAGGGGTCCAAGTTTACCAGACGGTTCCTGCGGAGTTCCCAACTGCTGCCATCGCTGCCTCGGAAATGCTGGGAAACGACCCGCTGGAGCTCTTCAGGCCACTCCGAGCAGACAGGGGCAGAGATGATACTGCACGATGCCAGCAGCGATCAAATGGTTAATTCTCCTCACACTCTTAGAGCGTAAAGCTTTCAAGCACATGTATCTGTTGCTTATCTGTAGTATATCATTACTGATAGCCTGGGGTAGGTTAATAACTGGCATCAGATGGGGAAATTTTCAACACCAATGAACAATCTGAGCTCTGTAGATTTCAAACACAGAATACATTAATTTTCAGCTTCAGAAGTGAGACGTGCAGCAGGATGATTTAATTTACTGCAGGACTGGAAATTGTTAGGAACTTCACTTATATCGCAGCCTCTTCCATCTATCAGAGCCCCTCATCACTGCTACCGGCACTCTCATTAGCACGTACGCAATGAACAACCTCTCTACCTGGGAGTCTTTCTACATGCCTCAAGCCCCCGAGGGCTAGAGATAAACTGAAGGATTAGCCCATCTAGGATGCACCATCAGAAAGAATCCTGGTGCCCTGTTTGTGATGACAGGGCCGAAAGCCAAGAGTGCCGCATGCACCTGACACCTCTGCTTTAGCCTCCTTGCAGACCTGCTCTCTCCGGTGAGGCTACACCAGGAAAGCTTTTGGCTCAAAGGTGAGCAGTCATGGGGTTTCCAGTACTTACAGGATACCAGCAGCACCCACCCAAAAGGTGTACTGGGGAGATTAAAGCTTATTCTCAAACACACCATTCTTAAGATTTTTCTGGAATATCAATAGGCAACATCATCCGAAAATTATGCAACTGCTACGTACTCAATATCCGCACTCTTAAAGTACCTTTAAATGCTTTGGCAGTAGCCTAATGACCTACCCAAGCCAGGGCTGACTGCAATATTTTTAATAACTTGGTCTTTGGCTAAGGCCGTATCAGTTCAAAACTGTTTTCTTCCATGGGATCAGAGCCATCTCTTGGAAGAAGAGGTTTTTAAGAGGCCGTTTTTATATGCTAATACTTTAATCCTAAATTTCTAATTACTGAGCTACAATTCCTTTTGATTGCAGCTATTAATTACAGATTATCATTAATGTTATACGGATTTAGAAGTCACTGTGGAATCTGGGTGCACTTTACATTGCTCTAAATTGGGTCGTTAACAGTTCCACTTAAGAAGAGCAAAACACTGCACCCTGGAGCAAGCCACAGCTTTAATGACAGGGAATGAAGAAAAGAAATGGCCGGTTGGCTGAACGCCAGCATGTCGTAGCTCACAGTTGAGTCTTTGTGCTTAGGAACTGCAGAAACGTGGCCATAATGGTACTTCAACACAGGTCAACCAGGCGCGAACCTCGGGCGCGCGAGCCTAGCTCAGCAAACGTTCTGCCCGGTGATCCCGGGAACAGGGGAACTGGCCATGATGCTGCACTGCGTAAAGTCACGGCCCCTCTACTTTTCTCTAGGAAGAATTATTTTTACCCTGCTCCATTTGAAACACAAGAGATGCGGAAGCAAGATATTGGAGAACACATCATCTTCTTGCCCATGAAGGTAGCTTTTATTGGAGATGGATTCAGAGGGTCCGGTTGTTCTTCCGTACTAATAATCCTGCAAAGGAGCACAGCTCAGCCGTTTGTCATGCAAACCTGCCAAGGTTGGGAATTTGCATAATAAATGCAAATTTCCCATCTCTCCAAACCTACCTGAAATAATACTGGATTTTTTTCCATGCGCTGAGCTATTCTCTTCTGAGCACCTCGGACTGGTGGAAAGACAGAAGAGAAAGTGGAAGTGGGAACCACACAAAGGAAACTGCAACAGAAGGAGGCAAAAAACTAACAGCGGCAGCAGGGAATTACTGGATGGCTAGTCTGGAGCAAGAGGATGGGGCAAGAAACAGAGGAGTCACAGAACCCACCACAACATCAAGAGGGAAAGGAGATGGAGAAAGATGTCCCAGGACACTGTTAGGCAAAGACATTTCAAGGTCAGGAATGGTAAGGAAGGGTCCAGGGAGGAATGGGAGGAGGCAGCCTGCGCTGTTAGGTATTTTCTGGGGGCAACAGTGTGGTAGCAACATCTGGGTTGCTCGCGATGGAGGTTTCCCCACAACGTCCTCAAAAGGTCCTGAGTCTGAAGAGTGCTGAGATCCCTCCGAGCTAACAGAGGAGCCTCTCCTGTGAAGCCTAGGTGTCCTTGCGACTGAGTGATCCATAACCCACACTTCCTATGGAAGCTTGCTTTCCTAAAGCCATCAATGCCATGCGCAAGCATTTTGGGGGGCCTGCCCCTCTACTGACACAACATCCCCGCAGGTTCCCATTTCCTTATCCCACAAAGCAGCGACCGAGCAGCACCCACAAGTGCACGGTTGGGACAGAAGCGTTTGCAGACGACGGATTACGTGCCTGGACAGGGCTTTGCATTGCACCTGCTCGCTTGTCCCTGGCTTCCATCAGTGCCGCTGCACTGAAGTCACCCGCAAAAGCTTTAAAGAAAGCAAACCCAGCCAAGAGCAGGGAGGGCAAACAAGAAATCATTTACATCCACCATAAATCCCAGCACACTGTAACTTCTTGCACCTCAGCACTTGAGGGCCAGAAGCAATTGAAACGGATAAGGCTACCAGCGATCAACAATTAAACCCTTATAACTTGTGAAGAAAATTACAGTAGAAGTCTGCCATGTACAAATTCATTATTATTTTTTAAGCCCAATAATTATTTTTGTTGCAGTGAGGAAAAACGTACCCATGTCAGCCCATGATTTAATGAACGGTCCTGAAACAATTACTTCTTAAATACACAGCGGGCTCCCTAGTGTAAACACGCTCCAGTTTATACCGTATCCTCTTGGTACAAGGCATACATTGCACCGTGACTTATTGGCTGCCTACGATGAAACGGTACATGTGGCACGGTTGACGGCTTCAACCTCGTGTCTAGGATTTTACATGGGTTGATGTTGATGAACAGACAAACTGCCAACTTTATAAAGAGGCTGAAACACAAGGATACACTGTGAAACGTATGCTAATAGAGCACAATTTATATAAAAAGGGAGGAATGTAAATATTTAAGTGATGCCAGAGCTGGATGCTTTGGCCAAGTTGGGACTGAGCTACATTGATTGTTCAAGAGGAACTTACACCTTGGTCTAAACCTGCACAAGCCTGACCTCAGACAGGCGTAAAACCTGTCGATTCTAGAAGACAGGTTTAAAACTTAATTTCTTCTGCTAAAAGGCTGGTTTTTAACATGTTCCTTGAAGTCAACCACATGACACTTCTGAGTAAGAGCTGATCAGCGTGCGTGTGGGGAACTGGCCTTAGCTTAGGTCTCAGTTGGGAGCAGCGAGGGAAGGGCCGGGAGGCAGGATCCTGCCCAGATCCCACAGTCTCCAGCACAGGCAGGCACCGCATCCTCAAGAGAACAAAACCAAACCAAGACCCTCCAACTAATTTGCATTTATTAGCAGCCTCAAGAGAGTGCTAGGTCTCTGGGAGGTGAAAACTAAACTGCTTTTTCTTGGCTCCAGGTTGGGTTTCGGACACAACAGTGACACATCACAGGCACGTCTGTCCTGGTCCTGCCCTCGTGGGACTCGGGATCGGGGCTGTCCACACACCAGCTAACAAAAGCAATTGCATAGGCAAATTAGCCTGCACAAAAGGTTTACATCAATGCTTTGGAGGTTTATTTGTAATCCCTACATTGCAGGAATGAGTTAATGTACTCATTTACCGACTGTTACAACTTATTTACTATAGGAAAGTTTCCTGTATCCAAGGTTCATCAGGATGTACTGGATTAAGATACTGACACTAAAATAAATCCAAACTTAACATCAGGATCAAATCTATTTTCATTGCTACTTCTGTGGGATTTTGAAGTTGTTTCATCAGTGGCTTAAGCATGTGCTAGATACCCCCTGATTTCAACAGACGCACAACTACGCAGATTTCCAGGGGCTACTGAACATCCCATCGTGGGCACGCAGACCTCAGCACTGCGAGCCTCGTGCCGGCAGCTTCACAACGGGCACCAAATCCAAAGGCTTGATGAAGTCAGCCTCCCGAATCCTTAAATTATGCAGCAATCCTTACGCACCTTCCCAAGCCCAGCCAGTTCTAAGGAAATGGTTGTTGCAAAAGAGCCACTTCTAAACAACACAACCAAGACTTAGCAAGCCTTCCTCTTAATTGCACCCAGAAGCACAAACGTCTGTAGTCTTCATGACCCCGTAATGGCTTTGCCACAAAAACAAACACCCAGTCTCTAAAAGTTAATAGCCTGTACAATAGGAAATCACCAGGAGCGGGGCAAAGTTGGCGTGTTCAGCCTTAACTGCTTTTGCAGCCACTGAAGCCTCATGGAAGGATAAACCACTGATGATTTTTTTATTAGCTCAACAAACAAGAAGCTAGGCATTTGGTGTAATGCTACTGCAGACCTACCCAGATTAAGTTTCAAAGTCGTGGCAACTGCCATACTTCAAGAAAGCAGTTAGCTTGGAAATGGATACGGGGTTGCTCTGAAAGGCAGGGCAATCCAAACAAACACGCTGAGCACAGTACGCCCAGATGACGGTCCGGTGGACCGACTGCTCGCCTAGTAGCTGCAACCCACAGAGCTGTGCAAAGGGCTTTCGCTGCGGTTCCTCATCTCTTGTTCTTCAGGCCAAGGACGGCAGTAATATCAAGCTCAGCAGGTGATAAGAGCCAATGTCTGCCAAAGTAAGCCCGAGCGCACAGATTCTGCTGAGTTCAAACGAGCGCAGATTTATTACGGGCCTACTTTTGTCGAGTGGGTTCATTAACGTTAGTCAGCTCAGAGAGCATCCAGACACTCTTGAAGTATTTTGTACAGACTAGTTACAAGTAAAGGAGAACAGGTTTTCCCCTTGAAAGCTTCGAAGCAAACACAACACTGGGAAAAGGACACAGTAGGACATCCCGTAGCCGTCTCATAAGTGTCGCACCTAATATTTACAGACTGCTCCTCCAATTTTCTCCACTCATTCGTAATTAGTTCCTAAACCACTCCTTACGGTCAAGCCACATTTTTCTGCTGTTTAATTTTTCAAGTCTCCTGAAGTTCATTCACAGGTCCCTTCGTCACTACGCCAGGAGCTACACCCTCTGCTTGCTTCCACTCCTCAGCTCTGACCATCTCGTACATTTAACCAAAACAGAGCAAATTCTTGATGCTACCAAAGGGGTTTCTGAATGAACAATCGAGAGAGACCAGGCACAAAAATTGTGGTCTCCTGAGGGGTGGCTGCAGTTTTGGGAGGAGGGTTCCTGCCCGAGAGGTACGGAGCATTGACTGCACAATCTCCGAACGCCCCATCGGCAATATCAGAAAGATGTTGGACATACTTCTTTATTATTCTGGCAGATTACCTTATCATTTTCCTGATTCTGGTCAAATATCACAATCAACCACCTGTTTAGTTTAAATTAAAATGTTGAAGTAATCAAACTCCTTACCCTGTGGCTGTACAAGACTAAAAACTTCCCATTATTTAATATATGGATGCTCAAGAAATATTTGAACCTAATCCAGAATTCACTGAGATGCCTGGAAGATCCAGCATCAATTAACGATTTTGGATGCTGTTGCAGGTTTGTGTGTGTCTTTCATCCTCCTCAAACACAGCACTGCTAAGTCATGTATTTTTCTTACCCAGATTCCCAAATTAACTGACTTTGACAGTGGGTTTGTGTGCTGCTGTTAGTCATGCTAACATAGGGCCAGGGACAGCGGATTATAGCATTATAATAATCTTTGAAAAATTTAGCTATTAAAGACCCAGAATGGATGTTACAGAAGTAAGAAAGAGACTTTCTTGTGGGTTACCTGATCTGATAATGACGTTTTATTTGGTGACCTCAGTACAGCTCTCAGCAGCCAAACACCCCCGTGACAGAAAGCCCAACCAGCAGATGTAGTAACCCTCTTGGCAAGTCCAAGAGCCAAACGACTGATTTCCTCTCTCCCAGCGAGCATCTTCTCGGGGCCAGTACTCCTCCAGAATATTACCAACTCAGCCTGGAAGGACCTCGAACTTCGGATTAGTCCTAAGACTGTAAACGGGGCAGATCTCACCACCCTCATAGGAATCCAAACTGAAAAACGTTCTCAATTTATGCCAAAGGCAGGATAAAACTGACCTGCTGTAGGAGGCATAGTCACAAAAAGATAGGAATAAACCAGAACGGGGTTCAACAGAGAGGGATATCCTGGGTCAAGTGACTCCTGCTGCATTGCGGGCCGTTGAGATGGCACTGGGAAACATCCTGTATCTCAGTGCAAATGTACGCAAACCGCACGTATCAGTCACGCCAAAGTGTCTGTTTTCACCACATTTCTCAGCAAACCATGCCTTGTTTGAAATGCCTGGGCTTGGTGTGCCGAAGGCGGGGATTCTCAGAACATGTGGTTCTCTGCAAACCACAGGGCAAATCATGCCCTGCGATTCCGGCTTCCCTGCAGGACTGGTCTAAAGCTCTGAAACCGCTCAGCGCGTATACGCAGCCCCATCTGCACAGCCCCAGATGCGTGCGCACACAGCGACGCAGACACAGATTCTGGGTTCAGAAACCAAATCCTGCACATCACAGACAGCACAGCCCGAACACCTGACCCGTGGTGGATTTCATGGCAGAAATCACAGCCCAGTGTTCACCGAGAAGCATTTCTTGTGGTCGCTGACATAACTTCATTCTGTCTCAGACCTTCCCTTGTAGGAACGCGAGCCACTCGCTGACGCACCAGGCGCCGGCACGCACAGCTCCAGACACAGGCTTCAAATGCAGCCGGGGAAGGTTACTGCGAGAAGTTACTACGAGGTTGTAACTAGGAGTTCCCGACACGTGGATATTGGATCATGACACCAAATTTTAACTGCTTCTACCTGAGCCTGGAGTTTCAGTAACCTGCACTGTCACCTCCAAAGCAACAAATGCTGGTTTTATTTCCCCTGGTGAGCAGATCCCTTGTTAAACCCCTTCCAGGATGGAAGTAGTTATTAAACGTTTGTGTGCAGCTTTATACTAACGTAAAGCTGCAGCACAGGGATAGAAATGAGGACTCATTTGTCTTGCAGTAGGGCGTGCGAATTCAAGAGACTAACGTAGAAATAAGTGACGTTAGGTGACAGAGCTCCTCTCCGGGCAATCCTAATGCAGAGCAAGGACGTGCCAAACTAGTGTTGTGTGCTAGCTGGGCCTTACACTTCCCACGTTTGCCCTACAAGGAAGAATCCAAACGGCTTTGAACATTTTAGTTGGTTTAAACATGCAACAAATTCACTTAAAAAACGGTATCAGAGATGAGCCTGACACACTTTGTACCAGCCCAAAGACAGACCCTTACTTCCCAGGCATGAGAAGAGGTATCATACACTGCATGGCACAGACCGTGGCACCCTAAAGAGACTGCTGGCTTCTCAGAAACAAAAGGCTGATTTATTTTTCTGGCAAACCTCCAGACATTAGCACAGCTGATCTTTTGGGGTCAGGGAAACCCCACACCTCACACAGAACCAGCTCTGCCATGAGCTGTTCCGCTCCTGTCCATATCCATATGTTACTTCCCACTTCTGAGAGGGTTCCCACTGTGGTCAAGAGACTTCAGACTAAGAAGGATAAATAAAGGACTGCCCGAAGCTTTCAGGATTTGGCTTACTTAGTGCCCTTATGCTTGACATTGTGCCAGGCAAGGAAAACTTGATCTCTGCTCCAAGTGGATAAACATTGCACTGCAGACACAGGAGTCTTGGAGATCTCAGCATGTATTTATGTAAAGCGGTGCAGGTGGGTTTACTTTTCAAATAAATAAATACAAAAATAGTTCATAATACTTGGAAGTCAGCAGAGAAGAGCGTGGCGGAATTACCTTCTCCAGGCTGAGAAGAAAGTCCCAGTGGTAGCGTCACCGGTGGAAAGAAACCCAAAGGTCACCAAGGGAAGGAGACCCCCCTACACCAAGTCCTTAAATGCAGAGTGAACCCAACATGCAGTATCAGAAAAGAGAAATTTGCCCATGTATGCAAAGGGACACATACGATTTGAGTAGGAACTTTGCCTTAACAATTCACCCTTAATGGCTAATCAGTGTATGAATGTCCCCCACCCCTACTGCAGCCCCATTGGCAGGACTGTCTAGTGACACTGGGATCAACCACAGAAATTCAGGGATATGCTGAAAATGTAACCATTAGAATTAACCCTTGGTGATGCTACTAGCTTTATTTTATAAACTAATTGTCAAACAGAGAAAAGCCAGGGGAAACCAATGTGTTTTTTCAAGAGGCACTTGGTCCCACGCTGCCATTGAAGTCAACAGTAAAGCTGCTATTGAAGTAGGAAATGCTGAGCGCTTCTGGAAAGCGGCACAAGGGGATGAAAAGTGCCTTACACAGCTATTAGCTCACGACTGCTCTACAGGTTACAAGCAATGAAAATAAAGAAAGTAAAGTAAAAGCAAAGAAAGCGGTAGAATGATTGAAAGCCCTTCTAAACCATCACGCTCTGTCTGCATTAGACAAGCAGCCAACATCCTCTCGCAGTCCCTTTCATCTGCACGCTTTCTACTGACGGCCACTTCATCTCGGACTAGCTTTTAATTAAATTTCAGCTTTATTTGCACATGCTAGCTGTTTTGTAATTCAGGAGAGGGAAAACCTCCTGCTCTGCAGCCACCAGTCACCTTACTGAAGTTCATGCAGCCCCAACAGTCATCCCGTTCGCAGACCGCAGGCTTGTTTTCAGTCCAGGGCTGACTGACCTGGACTAGTGACCTGGTCTGGCGGCTCCTGGCCACTTGACTTACACCGATTGTTGGTTTGGAGCTTTCTTGCACACGAAACACCTCCTGGGCTAAACGGGGTTAAGCACATGAACACGTCCCATACACTCTGACCAACCTTCCTGAAAGACCCAACTTGCATTTCAGGCAGACCCACACCAGTAGCAACCACCAGCAGCCCCCGCTCCAGGGCACCCCTGAGATGGTAAGCACAAGCCAGTGTGGCCAGCGCCGGCTCCAGACGTCTGGGTGAAACCCAATGCCACCGGGTCTGCCGGTGGCACCATGATAAACTGCAGGACCCTACAGATTATGCGCTCTTACAAGCAACTCAGGCACGCTAAACGTTTTACCTAACTCAAATACTGAGGAGAAGAATTACACAACCCCGAGATTTGCTTTGGCACGGGGCGAGGACACTGTGGCACCGTTCGTGTGTACTCAGCAATTTTAGAATCCAAGGATTTCTCTGCGTTGCATGCTTGGAGATCTAATAAGAGCACTCTGCGCAGTTTCTGGCTGGTTAGAAAGCAGACAAATGAGAAAAATGAAGACTTTTGTTTTCACTAGGCTGTCAGTTAACATTTAGCAGTATGGCTCAAGTTGCCTTTTAAAGGGTCCTGTGCTCCATCCTGGCTATTATGTGAAAAATGACACAAGGTGCTGTTATTTAAGCAGTAAGTCAGCCCCTAATGACCTTTTATACACAAACATTTGTATCTGTCAAAAGGTGAACCTGGAAGGACAGGAATGAAGGAAATCTCCCTTTAGACAACTAAACTAGATCTCCAGCGGCTAGTGTACACACAGAGCTCCACGCTACTTGATTAGCAGCCCACAACCATCTATCCACTTACAGATTGTGCTTTCACTACCTCAGTTTTAGGGAACCATGATTCAAGAAGAACATGATCCATTGCAAACACTGACGACTAAGACTGGCTTTAAGGCATAGAGTGGTTGGACCATAAGGATATCTGTAGTTACACCCAGGCTAACAGAAGCATGGGGTTTGATCCAAAAGGGAGCAGAAATGATGCTTTACGTCACCGCTGAATGACGCCTTCCACTCAGCTCTGACAGGAGAAATATATGGCATTACTGCAGAAAGAGAAGTAAAAATATGGCATTCTTTGCTGTCCAGAAAAGTATGGATGGATGGGTGGATGGATGGAAGTAATTTCAAACACAGGGAGCTGTCGTACAAGAGCAACTACGAAGACTATTACCTCGTGCTCATCTTTACCCTAAAATAATAAGGTCCTTAAGTAAAACCAGACACGACTGAAGGTTTTGCAGACTCTTCTCCATGTACTACTGCAGCAGAGATAGCTGGTGGGACTGAGAGGGAGGATCTGTAACAAAGCATGCATTAAGTCGCATGGTGTAGTTTCTGAAATGCCCTAGACACAGGCGTTGTTCTGTTAAAAAAAGAGTAGGGAAAAAAATAATAGAAAGACAATCCTTGAAAAATAATCTTCCAAATAAACCGTGTAGCCTATGGAGAAAGGACCAGGAGACTGGAGGGAACCAGCCAAGACACAGCTTGAGAAGGATCACTTCTCCAAAGGCATGTGTGCCCTGCACATTCTCTCTACTTACACTGATTCTCTACCTTTGAAAGGGTCACAAACTGGCAAATACCATCAGAAATAAAAGATCAAATAAGAATGGTACCTAGGAGGAAATGGAAACAAGATCCACTGCAAATCTGTAGTTTCACCAAGAGTACCTGCCCAGCTCCTTGTGATACAACTACCTTGGCGGGAACTCTCTTGGGGAGTTGCGAATCTGGTTTCTACATCTGCATAAGCAGTTCCCACGCTAAGAAAACTTTACATTTGCAGACACCGCATTTAGGTTAAGAAGCCAAAAAGACACCTAGATGTAAAACATCCATTGCAATGAATGAAGGCAGTTTACATGCATGAGTGGAAAAATGAGGAGACACAAAGCATTAGACGCAGTTACAAACTGGACCATCATTTCACGTATGGTTAGTTCACGTAAAATTAGCTCAGGTACTTGTATGCTAAGCTGGAATACAAACCTACATCTCAAAACACACTTCTGAAAGACGTGTACAGAAGCTGTAGTTGCAGAAAAAAGTCTTAAAATATCCTTCTGTGGCACCACAGTACAGTGACAATCTGATGATACAAACGTTAACGAACACAAGCAATTAGGAATACATATTTTAAACCCTGGGTAAGACAGCCGGTGTTTCTGCCATGCTTTCCCTTGGCATATTTCTGTACATTCAGAAACACGGCGAGTGACACAAAGAATCGGCATAAAAAATGCAATGGCATGTAAGTCATATGAAGAGAGGGGAAAAAACCCCAGTAAAAACGGGTCCAAATGGTTGAGTGCTAATGGCAAAATCTAAACAAAGAAGATTTAGTTGAAAACCAGAAGAAAAAAACCCCGCAGCCCAGCTCACACATTGTGCCAACCGCCTGATCTTTAAACTTAATCAGCGATGACTGCTGCAAGCCCTGCGCAGCCCGAGAACCGAGCCGGCTACAGAGATATCTGGCACCCTCGTTTCACAGCAGAGATGATTTATAACTTTGCTTTGTAATGCTGCACCTCGGGAGCATTGCGTATTTTGAAACCCTTCATAAGGAGCTTATTTGGGGGTGAAATTCTCGTAATGCTAGCTGGCAAAAGTTGAAACTGAGAATGTTTCAAGGTATTCAACTTTTAAAAGATTTACTATGAACATAATAGCGAATATGGTTGGTACCAGCAGCCAGAGATGATTTTTTCAGCTGAGAGAGAGCAAGTAGCCTGTTGTTCCTTACATCTGGAACAGTAGTAATCTATTCCTTAAGCCTGAGCAATCAAATTACTCTAATTTTCTGTTGTCTTGGCTTGAATAAATATTTTCAAGACAAGTTATGTTAAAAATATGCACACACTGACTGTACAGCTAAATGTGCTTAACATCTGTGCGGCAGCTTAGTGTGGCAAGTTGGAAAGGTATCCCACTGGAAAGGGACTTCAAAAAACCCACTCAGTTTCCATTTGAATTAATAACCTACTAAAGAATAAATATTGTTTAAAAAAGGGAGGGGGGAGGGAGGATTTAGATTAAAAATACAGAAATAGGAGGAAAATTAGGGGAAAGGGAAAGAATAAAAGGGAGACTAGCATCCCTGGGGCAGGTTGCACAGGAACAAATCTCAGAGGGATGGCATGCTGCAAGAAATACAACCTTTCATCATTTCAGGGGATTCAGAGCTGGGGCGGGGGGGATAAAGTGAGAAAAATATTAGTGTTTTTCTGCCTCTAGAATCCCCCCACAGCCCTTGCAAGTCTCACCCTGGGAGGAAGCGATTTGGACTGCTTTTATCCATTGGTATGTCAGAAAAAATGGAAAAATAGACTTTCCCATTTCATTGTCAAGAATTGAAAACTTCTGAAACGTGGAGTGAAAAAACCAGGGGAAATTGTTATAATTATTTCTGGCAAAAAGGATCAGGGGAATGCTCCCACTTGTACACGTAGATTCACTAAACAACCCAATGGGTGATGAAGGGAAAGCACAGTGTGTAGTTTTGGAAACCTACAATAACAAAATCAAACGCAATCACAGAATCACCAAACAGTTTGGGTTGGGAGGGACCTTAAAGCCCATCTGGTTCCATCCCCTGCCATTGCAGAAGTTTGCACTCCCATCAGGATTTCAAGCTCCTTCCTACAACCACAAACGTCGTGGCTTTGCTTTCAGGGAAAGCTGCCTTCTGTACACGCACAGCATTGAAACAAGTATCAGGAACCCCGAAATAATGC
>NW_010268976.1:82765-97234 GCF_000690775.1 Eurypyga helias
GGAATACTACCACTTGGCTGCTGTATGGATGCAGGTTCCCGCTGCTTCAAAGCCCGGTTGAGCTCGGCCACTGCAGCAGGGCAGAGGGAGGGGATGTGGAAACCCAAGAGCTGCACAGCTTTCTACCTCCTTTGAAGAGAGAATTATGTCTGTTGAGATAGAGCGTAATTGATGTTGAAAATGCATGCATACTAATAAATTAATATCACAGCAAACTCGAATTACAGGATTTATGGGAATGCAATATAGTCCGTTTGGTAAACAGATCTGAAGTACAGATGATTTGGGAGGATAAGAAACGCAGAAGTTTGGTTTGCTTCCAACTCAGGAGATTAATGTCAATATTTAAGAAAGGCCCAATTCGCTTGCATAGGAAAGGGAAAAAAAATCCAGCCATCTGAAACAAAATAGTGGATTGCCTCCATGCTAGAGCATTATCCAAAGAGTAAAACTTCCCCCACTTCTTTTCCTGTCTTTGAGTCCACCAGATATCACGTACCTGCCCCTTCCAGCACTGTTCTTTGGGAAAAGCTCAAGACTGGAAGTGTTAGAGAAGCTGGTCCCTGTTTTCTGGACAAAAGGCAATTCTCCGGTGCCCAAGCTGCCCAGCTCTGCTGCAGTGTCCCCCTCCTGCATGCCCGTAGCTCCTAACTCATCTTCATGACTATGAGCTAGGGTTTCCAGAAGAACAGCAGCCCTAGACCAATTTTGTTTTCCCTGAAGTACAGACCTGAGCCAGGTGAAGAGGAAGGTCTTCCACCATCCCCTCCCTCACACCCACCATAAAGAACCTGCCCGGGGCCTTTAACCAGTCACCCAAGTCCTTTCTTACGCTCTCTCTCCCCAGAAGCAGACCCTATGGGCTTCTCAGATAAATATAATACATTTTACTATGGAAGGAGCTTCTCGGAATGGTTTAAACATCCTTGTAATTCCTTAGAAATACCCTGAAAGGTCAAAGGTTTAAAGCCAGTTCTTTGAAAAGAATCCTATAATGCTGAACTTTTAAAGGAACCTTAACAGGAATGTTAATTACTTGGAGACGTGCATGACACACACTTAATGTGGCAAGTGCCCGGTAAAACTTTAACAAAAAAGCCTCAAATCCATTTTCCTGAACGCGTGTCGGGGCCCAGTTCAGCAGTGCTAAAGCACATGAGT
Source organism: Eurypyga helias (assembly GCF_000690775.1). Lineage (NCBI taxonomy): Eukaryota > Metazoa > Chordata > Aves > Eurypygiformes > Eurypygidae > Eurypyga > Eurypyga helias. Next base: position 83,927 of record NW_010268976.1, read on the forward strand.
AACTTTAGTAAGAATTAAGTATGTGCTTAAATACTCTACTGTAAGAGGGGCTCGTGGTGCAGATCACAAGGGGACTAGAAGCAGGAAAACCCAGTCCAACACACCAAGGGTACCAGGTGATCCCAAGTCCCTGAGCTCTAAAGGAAGAGTTACTGTGACTGCCTGTATCTGGTTTATGAACATCTCAGAGTATACTTGTTATGAAAACGCACTGCGTTAACTGAAAATGTTAACATACAGTCCTTTTCCCCATCTGATAAAAATGTACTGCTCATCCATCGAAATAAATATTGGCGAGAAGAGGCAAATTTTTGCATCGATCTTTGAAAGCAAACTGTAATTAGATCCCATCAAGCGATTACTTACAAAGGATGGCAAAAGACGGTTTATTTTGAGTAGCATTAAACTCTAACTTACTGAAATAGCACACTAATATTTTCTGGGTTTACCCACACACCAAGTGTTTATTAAGGCCATGTGTGAGTGTGTGAGCATCGCTTCTGAGCATGCATGGACCTTCTCAATCTGTAACTGCCTGCAGTGACACAAACGGTGAATGCTTTTCTTCCAAAATTTTTCATATTTATAAACTTGGGCTATTTCTAGGTTCTTATTTATGTAAAAAAACATTAGAGATGAACTTAAGACAGTGTTGTCTTTATCCAAAAAGCTCCAATTTAAATTCCTTTTCCATTAACAATGTAAATACTGACCACTTTTTCTGTTTTGAAGAAACCATGTATATCTAAGGGGGGTTTTCACCATGTAATTAATACATCACCACCTTGAAAAGGCTCAAAGTTTCCTCAAGGTGTATCAGTAAAAGCAGACAAAACATCCCTTAGTTATTTTTCCAGAAGATGGTCTGAAATATGCACTGCAGTAAATTCCAAATGCCAGTGCAGTTGTGCTTATCCTCCTTTTCAAGCAAAGCCCACGTGGAAACTTGGAAGACCTTTTGCTAGACAGTCCTTGCCATCTGCTTCCCTCCCCTCGCTCTGAATGCAGGGATTATGAGAACGTTTCCAGTGAACGAATGAAACGGTGGCACAAGCAAAACCAGCGTCTTAAGTTGTAAAATAACTTGCAAAATCTGATGGGAAACGGCAACGTAAGGTGGAATGCGGCATTAGAGATGATTTCACAGGGAAAGCCTTGGGGTGTGCTGTACTTGACTGGAGGTTGGCTGTCAGATTACCCACGTCATTGCAGACCCTTTGCTGCAAATGCTGCTGGTGGGGTGGTGGTTCCCTGTGAACATGAGGTGAACATGGAAAACGTGGGATTTCCTCCCAGCCACCACATGGTGAGCCCCATCCAGGAGCACAGAGCAAGGCAGCATGCGCCCAGAAGCCTCTTCTGCAGGTAGAACAGGGCCTCCAATGAAATCACAGCCTAAACACATGGGGGAAGTTTAAGGTTGGGCCCCTTGCCGTATTGCTTTGGCTCACCCCTGGGAGGTGGAAATTGCCCACCCCTAGGACACTGCGTATCACATTATGGACATCGGGTCTGTGTCCACGTGGACAAAAGGGAAGTGTCGATTCCTGCTTCCATGAGCTGACCATCACACAGGTTTATAAGAAAATTCATTAGATATTAATATGTCCTTGCTCTGGCCTTGCCCCCAGCCCCTCCACCTTACCACCACCCAGTAGATTCTCCACAGGTCCTCTGCGATACCTCCTCCCTTCAGATACCAAAATCATAACCCACAGCACTCCCTCTCTCTCTCAGGCTGACTTCTGACACCTCCACCCCTAGTCAGTGTTCATCGCTGCATTTCTTACTGGATCTCATATATCCCGAAGTTTTTATTCTCAGACACAAAGCAGCAAGCATCAAAAAGACGCTGTACAGGTTTTCTCCGGGCAGGTTTCTAAAGAACTCACGTGGCTACACCAAGAAATGACTTGGCTGAAGAGTAAATACCACTACAAATACCACCAATTAAATGGCAACTGAAGAGGAAAGATGCATTGATTACTAATCTCTATTTACTTCACTATTCCTGCACTTTTCTGTTACTTTTCCCTCTCACATTGCTTCATCATGATGTTCAAATTCACAGGCTCATCAATTTTCTGATACGTTTTCATCAGTTATACTTCTGTTTTATATTGCATCACTGTCAAATTTATAATTAGAAATATTTTAATCGCTCTCTCCCAAGGAAAGAAAGATAACTTATCTTTCTTAAAAATAAACAAATCCAAATGGAAAGAATTCATTCATAATTAAATCATTCTCTCCAGAAAACCTACAAGCAAGATTGATGATCCACTGAAGAGATAAGAGGATTAGAAATATAATTTTAAAATTGTCTTAAGGGTGAAGGTTTACACCCACATCAGTCAAATGATATCCGTATCAGTTACAGAGAATGAGCTTAGCTCAGTCCCACCTAAAAAAAACACAAAAAAAGCAAAATAAAACTAGGAAAATAAAGTGCAGCATCTTACAAAACTCTAGTATGTCCCAAAGTGCAAAAGGCTTAAGAAGGGAGAAATGCTAAACAAATTTGGAAGGTTTTAAAGTGGAGTTTAAATATTGCACAACTAGTTTCATGTAGAATTTTTTAAAGCTTTGCACACTTTGGTTATATTAAAGCAGTGTATTAAAACCAAATATTCCAGGGTGAAAAGATGAGGGCAATCTAAAATCATTTGTGAATTAAAGAAACATGGAGTCTAAGCAGGAACCCGCACGGCAGCCACTCACAAACTGGGGATGCCTCAGCCACTTTTCATCAAGAGCTGCCTTGGGCTTTCATCAAAAACTCGAAACACACCCAAGCTGTACGCAACGCTGAAGAAATCTGAAGTGCTCTTTTCTTTCCCATATCTATCAGCTCAACTTGATTTCAGGCAACAATCTTTGGGATGGAAACTGAGATCTCAGAAAATTTCAAAGGCGCCTGTTCTCGTGGTATTCCAGCCTTGCTGGAAACAGGAATCACTGCCATAAAATCACAGAATGGTTTGGGTTGGAAGGGACCTTAAAGCCCCTCCAGCCCCACCCCCTGCCACAGGCAGGGACACCTTCCACTAGACCAGGTTGCTCCAAGCCTCATCCAGCCTGGCCTTGGACACTCCCAGGGATGGGGCATCCACAGCTTCTCTGGGCAACCTGTCCCAGTGCTCCCGCCCTCTCTGGGAAGAATTTCTTCCTGATATCTAATCTAAACCTCCCTGTTTTCAATTTAAACCCATTACCCCTTGTCCTGTCACTACAGGCCCTTGCAAAAAGTCCCCCCCAGCTTCCTTGTAGGCCCCCCTTCAGGTGTCCTCCAGCTTCCCTTCCTTCCTTTCCCTTCCCTTCCTGCTGTCCTCCAGCAAATGAGAGAGATCCTAATCCTGAAAGATTCACAGTCCAAATTCCAGCCCCAAAGCATTTGATATGCTTGGGTAGGCTTCCCATCAGCAGCTGAACTTTGTGTGCTGGCATGAACTCACTTCTCTGACTCTTTTGACGTTTGCCCCCCAGATTCTCAGTGTGCATCGCCGTCACAGCAGCGGGGCCAGCCGGCCGCTCTCTCTGCCGCCACTATCTCTGAACAGCTGACGTGTTTTCCTTGGGTACAGTGAAAGAGCATCTCCAGAACTGGATGCGCATTAACAGCCCAATATGCCACCTTCAACAGAAGAGGAGGGATCCCAGCATCTCCCAGTACAGGGCAATGCCTGGCATTACCATGCCAGCTCCCCCCAGTTGTACCGCCCAGGATGAGGATGGGGGTGACCCTGCTCCTGGCACTGGTACCTAATTAAATTAAACATGGAAACCCTGCTTTGGAGGAAACGCAGAATGGAGAGGTGGATCCAATCTGACACAAGGCAACAACAGCCAAAGGCTTCTCAGCCATCGACTGCTGAGTGCGACGCACAATTTACGCAAGATACAAAATGAGTTGGAACTGCTCCCTTGGCACACTGAACTGGCCTCTCTTCCTTCCTCAAATTCACTAAAGCACAAGAGACCTGCGATTCCAGAGGCAACTCTTCCATAAAAACGCATGAGGAATCTTCTTTGCTGCCAAAAAGCAGTATCAGAAACCGTTCGAATAGTTGTCGGAACACAAAGAGATGGGACATGTCGGAACACAAAGAGATGTGTGCTGTACACACGGACGTGCTCAGAGGTGTCACATGTGTCTTGAGAAATCTGCTGTGCGATACAGCAAACAGACGGACAGGCACTACTGCTGTACACACTGACGTGCTCAGAGGTGTCACATGCGTCTTGAGAAATCTGCTGTGCGATACCTTTATCGACAGCACCAACAGTCTTTCACTGGTGGAGCGTGACAGGGTTTTAAATATTCACCCGTTACCATGTGCAGACGCATGACAGCAGACAAGGCGGTTGGTCCTGCCCTGCCCCCAGCTCGGCCGTCGCCCGTGCCATTCTCTCTTGGTCCGACCTCTTCTGGAAAGTTGTCAGTGTACCTTGGTGAATACCGTGATTTCAGTAAAGCTGGTATATGAATTACATTTTATTAAATGTCATGGTAAAGTGCTCAGGCACTGATGCACAGCCTATTAGTAGCTTTAAGATTTCAGTGTTTTGGTGGGAATGCTTCAAAACTGAAGTATGTTTTCTTTGGCTAAAACACCACCATTAGATGCAGTTTCTCCTGACATTTTAAGAATTGTTTTATGACTGTTTCCATGGAGGTCAAAAAGGAAATTACTGTTCCAGGAATGCTTAGGTAGCATCCACGGCAACACAAAAGCCTAAGTTATATAGCTGTGCTCTGGCCAGTCTGATGGTGTGATGATTAACAAGTTGTGCTGCCATAGAGGGCCCTGAGCTGGGAATGCTGCTGGGAATACTATTTCCGAAGCCGAGCGGTGAGTTCCAGTGACTGATCAGCACCTTCCAGCTCATACCTTTTCCTGCACGCCCAATTATCAATTTTTCTTCCTATACATTTCATCATCAGTCACAACGATTATTTGTATTGTTTCCCTACCAACTGTCAGACAGTACAGAGATCAAAACGATGAAGTCCCCCTCCCTTTTTTTTCTCTAAAGAAAGTGACCCTGCTTAAGACTTCCCTAAGAATGGTGACTGTAAATTTACTAGCTTCACTTGCTATGAGGAAGCTGTTAAAGGCATCAGGAAGCAGCCAGATAACCAAGGCCATAAAATACTTTAGAAATTAATGAATGAAAGATGGGCTGAAGCCACAAAGTGTGGGTCTGGTTCTGGTTTTTGAACTTGTACAGAGTTCACAGATGCTCACAGGCAGGACTTTCATTCCAGGAAGGAAAGCATCACTGCTCAACTCTAGAGCCGAACCAAACTTTTTCCAAAGCTCAAAGTTATCCCAAATCCTTGAGTTTTGTTCTGATGCACTGCTAAAATGAATCAGAAATTCTGTGAGCTGGAAACTGATACAACCAGCTTCGGGCAAGTGTTTCCTGAGACAATGCTCAAGAAAATACTGCTGCCGCCGCTGCCGCCAATTACCACGTGCTTGAGACAGCATGTTGATGAAGAGCAAGATTTGCCCCTGCTTAAAAGAATTCATGATCTGAGTAAATAAAACAGAGGAAGGGGAAAGGACGGAGCAGTGCTCAAGGAAAATGATGGAGGTCAAGCCCGCGTGTGCTACCCACTATATTGCATCAGCGCTCTGACTCTCTCCAAGAGCGCAGAGAGAGGTTGACCACTCCTCTTCCTCCAAAACGAGGAGAACATGAAGCCTTACCCAAGTTATGTTGAAATCAGGGAGTTCTTTACTGACTTAAATGGATCCATTGAAACTGAAATTCGCACTCTGCACACTGGTGTCCCTGTTAGCATCTTTGGGTAGGAGACATGAAGTCCTTCTCTCTGTTTTGTCACCCAAAAGAGAAATACCCTGGAGAAAAGGATGCTGGACAGAAGAGCTCAAGACACACCCACCCACACAGCCTTACACATGGTCAATAAATCAGCCCTAGCCTACATTATCATCTAATGAAGGTGCATTCTCTCCTCAAAAACTCAAATTATGGTTCAAAATATAAACCTTTTCTTTCTTCCATCCTTTAGTCATGTGCATTAGCACAAGTAAACCAGCAACATCTGCTGAGACTTGCTATTCATTTTTTCTTGTACAGTTCCCCTGTCTCTACAGTTGCTAACCGGAAAAGTATCCGCTCCAGGGTCTTCTAGTTTCTCTAGAGCATTAACTGTGGCATCAATAGAAAGGGTCATGGACCACCCACAAGACAAAATGGCAACGAAGGCAGTTACTTACATGGAAAAAATAATGTTAGAAAACTGTTTGATGTATTTTTATCCTCTTTTAAGGCACTTTAGCAGCTGGAAACAAGGTGGGAAGCCAGAACCGTGGGCCAAGATCCAAAAGCCATTGAAGGCATAGGAGCTTTTCCATGGACTTTCACCGGCCTTGAAGCAGGATCGCTCCCGCCCGCCTGCTTCCAATACACAGAGCTACTCGATTAAACTGTTTTCTAGGATTACATTCATCGTTTCCCTCAACTACCACATGTGAACTGTAAAGAACTGCACACAAGAAGATTCTAGGAAGATTCATGGGGACACAACCCTCTAGGTACAAAACAAAAAGCACTGATCTTTGGGATACAAATCTGGGAAAGAATCATAAAGGTAAAAACTATTCAGATGTATGATTTAACTAAAAATCACATTTTTAATTAAGCTTGTGGATTTGGCTGCAATATTAGTGGCATATTGCTCTGCCTGTTCTGCCTACCTCCCGCTTCCGGCAATGCGGGGAGCACAGCTCACGGAGTAGATAATGGGCTTTCTGTAACTGCTCAGATTTGTTTGTTTCATGGCCATATCGATGCAAAGCATCCTTGGGAATTCCACTGCCATAATATCTGGTCAGTGTTCTGAGTGCTTCCCAGACCTGCAGGAATTGCATAGCGAAAGTAGAGCCCCAGCGTTACCCCAAGCAATGTGCAAACCTCCTGACAAAGTAGTATATCACTTTTTAAGTCCAGAATCACTAAAATTAGTGAGGCCATTCATTCCCACCCTCAAAGAGATTTCCAGGCTGTCTAAAACAGTGATACAGTAATTCACATTTAGGAAAAAAACTCCTCTTAACTAAGGAAGGTGCTTATTTTTCCATCTGAAAAAGTTTGCTGTGAGACCTGAATCAAGTGGTCGAATGTTTTAGCAAAAGTTGTTACAAGAAACCACCTTATTTAGCTAATTCCATGATGTGGCAGAAGCTATTCTAACACTCGAACAATTAGCTTTTTGGCTGCACATACTCTGGAAATAACTGCATAACTGCCCATTCTCCTGACAACTTTCTTCCTGGATTTTTTCCTTAAATCCCATGAATGAAGGATTACCAGGATTTATGTAGCAATTTAATACCTTCAGGAAAGAAAAAGCACACAGTACAGGAAGAGAAACAACAGGAATAGAATGGATCTATCATAATTTAAGTTAAACTCGCAAATAAATTTATCCTGACATTGACTGATAAATATCTGGACCATTTGAACTTGTTTCCTGGATTGTGAAAACCATCCTGCAGCTGCTTCCTCCGAGGGCTCCAGCTTGCTGGATTTTCAGGAGCACAGCAACGCTGTGGAGGGACGCAAGCCAACGAGGACAAGTCACAGCAACGGATAGCAATTCATCCCTGTCACAGCGAGTGTCATTTCGGTTTGGTTTTCGAGAAGGCCGTCCTAGAAGTTCATACCACCTGCCCAAATATCTGGCCAGGGTATTTTTTTAAATGTTTTCTTTAAATATTTGTATGTAATTTTAAAAACGAATGCTTAGTCTTCAAATATCTTGTTGAGTTGACCAAAAATGATAAAATTAAGATGTTTCACACTGAGACTTTAGGATTGGATCCACATAGCGTTCCTTCCCCATGAAGTGTCCCAGACACTGAATACTCCTTCATCCCAATTTAAATTCACCATTTATTCAGACTAAGGGGTCCCTGAGGTGAACACAACACACGTCCAAACGAGGTGGCCACCTTCCCATTCTCCCCCTTGCCCACTATGGATATCTCAGGACATTACAATCTACCACCGCTGCCCTTGCCTGCCATGCTTTATCCAATGGGAATGGGGTGAAGCAGCTTGAATTTTCATTGCATTCTCTGCCAGGAAGAATTAGAAAGTCCCTGCAACCCGGGGAGAGGGAGATTCAAGGGAACAGTAGGGTCAGTGTGACCGGCAGCAGGCTCAGCGCCTTCGCAGCCCCACCGATAACAAGGCGCTTTTTGTCAGCATCTCAGCAAAGGAAAGCTTTAAGGAAGGATTTCAGCAGCAGCACAATGAAATAGCTCTGCAGATACTGATGGGGAGCTCCTTCCAGGCATGAGGGGAGAGGTACGAGAAAACACAAAGTCATTTGTTTGAAACTTTAATGAGTAGATGATGAAGGCTGAGCCAGCAAAAGGCAGGCGCTCCCCGTCTGAGCCCGAGGAAATGTGATAGAGAGCAGAACAGGCTGGGATGGACTTGGAAAATGAAGGGAAGCAGCTCACGTTTGATAGGGCAGAGGAAGAAGAGGCAGTTGAAAGCACATGGAGGAAATGGAGCTGGGCAAAGCGGCAGGCTAGAGAATTTGTTTTTACTATACTGCAGCCTGAGAGTCCTAAGAGACTCCCTTTGGGCTGGTCTTTGTGGGGAGGACATTCCCCCACGAGCACAAGGGATTTATAATTAAATTCCTGTGCGTTAATACAGATGGGTGGATACAGGAGAGAAATCCTCCATGCCCTGACAGAGAAGCAGCAGCACTGAGAGCTCAGCCCTTACAACCACCACAGAGTCTACATGGCAAAGAGCGTTTTTACACACTCCAGATGTGAAAAGATATTTCCATTTGAGCTTGCAGTCAATGCCATAAAGCATAAATCCCCAGGAAACCAGGTTTCCCTAGCTCATGTGCTCATACTCAGTTCTATTTCACATTGCTCATGCTGTACAATTCCTGGGGGAAGGGATAAGTCAGATCTGGCCAGAAACTGCAAGGGAAAAGCGGTGTGCTCTGGTGAGCCCCACCGGCTCAAACCCGGCAAGAGCTCGGGGATGCTGCCTCTGAAGAAGGCCAAACAGCACCGATGTCCTTATCACCCATACCTGCTGCTGCGCTTCCCTGAGAGCGGGCACACAGCAGGGGCTGGGCACGCTTGGTTTTCACAGGGTAAAACCGAGGTAGCTGTCAGCCTGCTCCAGTGCAGACCAGGAGCAAGCCACAAGTCTTCGCGGGACAGTCCTCCAGTTCGGCTATTGATGGGCTCCTTACATGTAACAGGCTCTTGTCCTGTCTGACGGTAAGGAGAGGAACTATGGAAAACGTGCCTCTGAGTGTCCGCTTTGGATAGAAACGATAAAGAGATATATATAGTGATCAAACACTTTGATCAAAGCACACAGAAGAACAACTGGATGCAGACTTCGTGATCGATGTTTGCTTCATTTCCCCACAGGCTCTTCTACAGAAACGGGGGGAGGAATGGTGCACGCGTCGTGATTTCTTACTGTTGCTTTTGGAGGAGCCGTGGTGTGGGTGCTGACTTTTGATTTCCCAAAGGGGCCGGAGGAAAGGGTTCAATCAGCCTTTGATCTGCAGGGCAGGAGGCTCTCTGGCCCCCACACGCCACATGGGTTTAGATGCTCCACAGTGTGACTCCCAACGTCTTTGATGATTGTTTTTTGCTGGCTAAAGAGCTCATCTGCTTTTGAATGGTGATTCTGAGGCTGAAGCCACTCTACCTTCAGATGGCAACTGGTGTGTTTTTAACCTAAAAACAACAAATCGCCCACCACTGGCACAGGCACTGTGTACATTCTTCCCTCTTCGCTGCTGGAAAGTAAGAGGTTAAATCCCTTCCCATTTTAACAAACACATATTTTAACTAAACCCAACACTCTTCTATTTAACTTTAAAAAAGAAATGGGCATGCTGTGCTCTAGTAAATTTTTTCTTGGCGCTCTCCCTTTGCTTTGAATCTCAGAGTGGAGGGGGGAAGAGAGGGAGAGACAGAGAGAGAGATTAACTGTTTGGGCTAGGCTGACTGCCCTTTAAATTGTCAAAAAGCTTGAAAGATAGATGAGATTGCTGTACTGACAGTACCAGTAATGTAGGTCAGAGCCTCAGGGTCTCCAAGGCTTTCAGATCACACTATCTGTAGATACTAGACACAGGATGTCAGCATCTCATTTAACAGCTTATAAAAAGCCCCAAAATTGCGACATGGTCAGGCTGGGCCAGCAGAATGCTTTTTATTTTGTTTAATCAACAATTGCTAAGTTAACCTGGCAACACGAACGAAATTAAATCATGTTGAGACTTCAATAGACCATTCTGAGTGTCTACATTTCCCCTCTATGTTGGGAAATCACATTTTCCTCTACCCTAGTCTCTTACCTATGCAGTATTATTCCCTATTGCACTCCCTGAAAAGCTTATTTCATGTTCCTGCAGCTGACCTAAGAAACAGAGTTCCCACCACTTACTTCATAGTTAATCCTTGAGGCTAAAAAATTCTGCAAGAAGGACTTCATTCCTGACGTTTGCTCTGTATTTTCCATTTCTCAGTTTCACCCATCATTCCCTTGGACTACGTTAAAACGGTTCCTCTCTTTTCTTGGTTTTTCCCTTCACTATCCAATACCGCCCACTTCAAGGGAGTCAGCGTTTCCCACAGAGCTATTTGCCATTCCAAACTTGGAGGGGAGAACGTGGCATCTGAACCGACATTGTGTGGTAACTATTAGCAAAGGCTGAATTGTAATAATTACAAATGTACTTGGAGATAATACATTCCTTCCCTCTCCGAGTCACGCTGTTCGGGGAAGCTGCATGTCCTTGAGGCTGAGTGATAGGTGTTGATTTGGGTTTTTTACTTTCTCCATTCAAATGACTTTCTCAGGGCTTCTAGACTATTTTGTGAAGTTTCTAAGTGATTTTAAGGAAAAAGAGAAAAAGATGTTTCCTGCAGCCAGTTTCAGGATATTTTACATATAGTTCATATGTATCACTTTTAGGCATTTTTGAAGGCATTAGAAAGACAACAATATACTTTTTCCTTCCCTCCTCCCTAATTTTTTGGGGGAGTCTCTGAGCCCTCCTGTGTGACAGACCCCTGTGCTCATCACTACTTGCCAATACAATTCCCAAATGAAGGCCTGAAACCTTACCAAGAGGCTGCATTTTAACTCCCTGTTCCTTTGCCATGTGTTTCAGAAGGAAAAAAATAAAAATTTAAACTGGAATCCAAAACTCTCCTGCCCAAGTGGGCAGCCAGAATAAATATTCCCACAGAACTGCCCTCTCACCCCAGCAGACATGAGACTCCGCCGCGTTGTTTCGTGGAGAAGCCAACACAAAAGGATATGCTGAAGTGTTGTTATAACCTAGGAATTCAGAGAGTTAACAACAACCCACTGGGGCAATATAAGCCTTCATTCCTAGTTTCCCGAACACCGCATCGCAGTGGACAAGAACACAAAAAGATCATTCACCTTCACGTTTCTCAACAGAGTCTAATCAAGGGGCACATGCTTGCGGAGAGAATTTCAAGGAGGGAGGTAAGAGGAGGGCTGAATAGCATTTAATAACTTTGAAATGTGATAGCTACCTGCAAAATAACGTCACGGTTGGGAACAATGGTATTTCAGAAGCTACTCACAGAATGACTGAACTCATTGTTTAAATCTACATGAAATTTTAGAAATACATCTTGGTGATGCTCAATAACGTAGAGATTTGAAAAGTGTCTGTTCAGCTCAGTGGAGTGATATATTTGAAATACTTATCTCATCATAAAATCCGAAGAAAGCTAGAAATTTACCTAGAAATCTCTTACTTACAGCTCAATTTTAACACTGTTTAAAAATTCGAGCTGACAAATGAGATTTGAGGTTTACAGGGTAAGTACAGTAATCTTGCGCATTCACTTCAGAGCTTTCCTTTTACGACCTGAACTTCGCGAGCCAGCTGGAGCTCTCCTGCTGCAGAATCTGCTAGGGATGGATGAAAAACAAATATGGAAACCTCTCCAGTTAACAGCCACCCTGTCTTTATCAAGACTAAGCACTTCTTGGCTATGCCAAGTGTCAAGGAAAACAAACGTATACCTACGAGCTCTCTTTAAATGCAGGGTTTAACAGCAAAAGTAAACTACCACCACTTAGCGTTATCTCCGTTGTGTCACACGGGGCATTTGAAATAATTAGAATGTAACCCGAAAGATCTTAGGAGTAAAACTGCCTAAATTGAGTTCAACAAAGTTAAATTACTGCATGAGATTGTTCTAAAAGCCTTTACATCATTGCTGACTCCAGCCTCCTGCGTGACAGCATCTCCACGCTGAGGCTCCTGGCCCCGTAATCACTCCCCTAGAAGTACTAAAGCCCTTCCAACACATGACAGCAGTACGGGTTGTATAATGCAGTTCGGAACATGCCAAGAAAATGTCTTCAGCCTTACTTTTACAAACATGGCAATGATCAACCCAAAGCATGATGTGAAGGTTGATTATATTTTAAGCAATTTAACATGTTGCAACAACGTTAGACTTAATGCTGCTCCATTAAACAGAACTGCAATCTAACAGCAACACAAACATGAGGTCTGTGGACCTGGTCCTACCACCCTGGTTCACATCAGTAACATTTACCTACATGACTAATCTCCCCGAGGTAAAGATAATGCATGAAAGGGAAAAACTGAGAAGCTGGTTACAAAACTTGGCGTCAGCAGCACGATCCCGCAGTGAGGTTCTCATTCTACAGCGGCTCAAACTAATGCCTGATCTCAACAGCAACCCGAGTGTTTCTCATCCGTTTCCATGTTTTCAAAGATTGTTGTAGGACAAGAGAAAGCAACCATTAGTAAATTCTGTCTTTGGTACGCCTCCCCGCAGAAGTCAGGTAGAACCACAGCCTCTCGATGGCTGCCAACACCACTGCCGGAAGGGTCCTGGCTACTTGGGGTTCAGGAGTTCAAGGAGGCAATCCAAACCCCTTCCACCCAGCCAGTGACTGCGCACAGCAGAGGGATATGCATATTCACAGATCTCATATTGACGGATAAGGATTTTTCTATGAGGACAGCTCCAATAGTATTAGGTTAGGGATCTGATCAGTTCTGAAATGGTGTTTTATTTTAATCATTTGATTACTATTCACTACTGCTTTTTAAAATACATATAGGACATGTTAAAATCATAGAATCACAGGATGGTTTGGGTTGGAAGGGACCTTAAAGCCCATCCCCTGCCATGGGCAGGGACACCTTCCACCAGACCAGGTTGCTCCAAGCCTCATCCAGCCTGGGCT
>NW_010268976.1:97544-101180 GCF_000690775.1 Eurypyga helias
CCTCGCGGGGCTCGCTCTATCAGCTCCGTGTCCTTCTGCTGTTGGGGCCCCAGAGCTGGACACAGAACTGCAGGGAGGTCTCACCAGAGCTGAGCAGAGGGGGAGAATCCCCTCCCTCGACCTGCTGGCCATGCTGCTCTGGATAGAGCCCAGGATCGCATAAATCTCATTTACAAAAGCAGTGAGGAATGCAGCCTTGCAATACAATAGCACAGATAGGAACTTCGGAATAATTTGTAGATCACCGACCACAAAAGCTCCACAAATAATAGCTTCCTTTATTTATATGTCAACAGATTTGATATTCCCCCATGATCAAGATAAACGACCACGCATCTCTGAGAAATAAATAGGCCCACGAGATGGAAAGCAAACAAAACCACAAGAGACCAGAGTACGCCAAAGCAAGCTAAACCAAGCTACAAAGGCATTCCCAGAACTGCCGAGACAGGTATTACTAAGGGAACTCGATCGTTACCGCAGTAGCCTGTAGATTTAACAAAAACGTAACTGCTTCAATGTACTGTAATTACCACCTCCTACACCAGGTATACTCAACTCCATTTAAACAGATATGTTCCGACATCACCTGTTCCTTTTTAGGGACAGCAGAGGACTCTCCCCCATATTCCACAATACTGTAATAAGCAGCACAGGAGTAAATTGTTCTCACTGGTAATGAGGAAAATGACTTTACCAGACACTCTGGTCCACAGAAGACATTTCCCATCACTGAATACACACATTTAAAGCACTGGATCCAAAACTCGTTAGCGTGCAGACTACTTGCTACCTTCCAACACACCTTCTTTATCCTCATCATCAAACTTGTAGTGGGACAGGTATGACAGCAATACGGTTCCTGAATTCAGCTCACAGTCTCCCTGAGTACTACAAGTACGGTTTGCTGATGAGAGGTGCTGCCATGCAGCTGCTAAGAACTATCCATTTAAAAATCCAAGTAAAGGTTCTTGTGAGTTCTGACAGTGCTTTCAGGGTTTGGAAGAACTGTAGTCGGAGATCTACCCAAAGCAGCTGCCTCAGGGACAACTGACCCAGCAAGACATGCTGGAGCCACAGGCTGTGTCCCCAGGAACCACAAACCAGTTCAATATACTCTGATTCCATACCGGAAAACCTATAGAAGCAAGCCTGAAGGTACCACCTGGCAGTGAGAAAAGCGGGTTTCCACTGTCTCTCCGTGATGCACTGGCCCATAGTTTATGACATCTGTGCAGTCTGTCAAACCTGTGTTTGGCATCATGAATTGTGCTTGGGTGTGACACAGACCTAAAGTCATTTAAAAGTCACTCAGTAAACCACTGGGTTATGTCATAAATAGCTCATACAGAACTGAAGACGGCACATCCATTGGCAAAAGCAACGCAGAAATCCTGTGGGAATGCTCAGGAAGTCTGACCTCCACCAAACACGTTAATTCCTTAATAGATCTCACTTATTATCTACTCGCTTTACTGCCCAAGACCTGGAAGAGCAATTTCCCATCCTTAAACAGGTCATCCTAGTTTTATTTTTAAAGAGTTCATATGTAAGGATTTTAAAGAACAATGAACGTAGCCTCAGTCCGAATGGAAGGGAAGAGCTGGAATGGGGTGGTGGCAATGCTAACGCAGCACTCAAGGGCTGGAGTCCTCTGCCCATCCCAGTAAAACCTCTGCCCCTGCAAGACAAGTAAGAAAATATTTTCAAGGTAGGTGCCAGTGAAATGCTCCTGCACAGGGGATGTACTGAGAACTGGTTAAGTGCCCTACTATACAAACCAATAAAGTAATTATCCTGTATTAATGAAGATACTACACTGCCATGGAAGTCAGACGCTGCTTTTCTGACAAGAGCTCAGGAGACACTATAGCTCAAGTAAGCGGAGACAGCCTGGGACATCCAGAAAGGAGACACACGAGTGTCTTTTACCAAAGCCCATGAAAAGCTATCCATTTCCCATTCACCACCCCCTGCCAACAGCCAGTGGGAGTTCAGAAGAGGAAATGGAAATCCACAGCTCTGTTTCGCCGCTGGAAAAGGTGCCACTGCAGATCGAGTCCCTTTGAGCAATGCAAAGATCAAGAGTGTCATCATTATCGGGGTGTGCAGCCTACTGGGGGTCTAACTGTGGGTGTCGGGGTTACCTCCTGCCATATCCGACCCTCTGAGGATAAAGAACTCGGGGGCAGAAGGCTACCCATGCCTGGGTGTCCTCTCAGCTCCCTCTCCTCAGAGCAGCTCCTCACACTTCAGCCCTACTGCTTTCAAAAGTGAGCAGCCCTTGAAGAAACAACCTTTAACACACCACTGCAGACATATTTAAATTATGTAAACACATAATTGTCTCTGTTTAATGTCTGAATTAAACAAAAATATAGAGAAAAAAGCAATGCCACAATTGAAGGAGAACTGTGTAAGATGCTCATCACCTTGGAAATTTAGCTGACATTCAAATGCAGGCTAAATGTAACTACAAAAGCTACGACGTCCTGTAGGTAAAGCATCAGCACAGTCACTGGTTTATTCTGCCCATCTTGATTTTGCAAATATACTTTTCTTAAGGAGTTAAATGCCTCTTTCTAGATATAGAAGCTATTTTTGGGGAGGGAAAAACATAAAAGCATAACCTGAGAGCTATCAAAGTTGAAGTTCAGCTTTGTACTGCAAGTATCTGACCTATTCGCTCAGTAATAGGCCTAATCAATCTTACTATCTCCCACAACAGTGATTCATTATAGCACAGGCCTTATCTCTGTATCAAAGTCAAGAAGAAAGGCAGACACAGATATAAGGCAACACTTCACTTCTCTCTGATACGCTGTACATAGTTTAAATACCAGCACTGATAATACGCTGGGCACTTGTGAGTCCCATGTACACTTAATCACTCATTTCCTTCACGGACTAAGAATAATACCGGCATAATTTACCGTGCTTTACCCCCTGCTTCCTTGGAGACATCTGGCCCGCATCCATGGAGTGGCACTTCCGAAGAGGAGGACCACGGGGCGGCTTTGAGGGATGGGAAGGAGGTCTGAAGGCTGCATAACTGACGGGAAGATTACTGTTGCCTGCATAGCTGATGGAAAGAAGGTCTCCTTCGGCAACAGAAGTATTTCAGAGCTCGGGAGACTCAGGGAACTCCACATGACCAAGACTGCTTGACCTCTCCCGAGCCAGCCAAGGCACAGACTGCCCCTGTTCATCCGAGTTATGCAGCGCCTAACGCACAGTCCCACCTGAATCCTTGCAGAACTTGGATAACCAGAGAGCGGGGAGGGGGAAAAGCGCACTTTCACCTCCAGCTTGGCTAGGAAAACTCATCCCTCCCTCCCCTGCCAGAGGGAACTTTGCTAGGAACAAGTGTGTCAGCATCGGCCCGGTGATGATCCTCCTCCCTCAGGCCGAGCTGGCCGAGGGGGCGGCCGTGCTGCCGCAGCTCTCATCCCGCTTCCGTGCCGCTCGGAGCCGACCGCAGCAGGCAGCGAGAGGGGACCGCTGCCACCTCTCGCACGCGCAGCTGGTGGCTGCCTTCTGCCAAGACAGATGTGAAGCACTGGAAAGGCCCTTCCCTATAGTCATGATAAACC
Source organism: Eurypyga helias (assembly GCF_000690775.1). Taxonomy (NCBI): domain Eukaryota; kingdom Metazoa; phylum Chordata; class Aves; order Eurypygiformes; family Eurypygidae; genus Eurypyga; species Eurypyga helias. The sequence continues at coordinate 101,138 of NW_010268976.1, forward strand.
TGCAGCTGTATTTGTAGTTATCATGGAATCGTTTAGGTTGGAA
>NW_010268977.1:0-2517 GCF_000690775.1 Eurypyga helias
TCATAGACAAGCTGATGAAGTATGGTCTAGATAAGTGGACAGAGAGGTGGACTGAGAACTGGCTGAACTGCCAATGATCATTGCACAAAGCCCTGCTAAAGTTTTAATTGCTCTGTGTTCTGACCAAATATGATATGTGAAAATATATCACATAAAGCAACTGGAAGCAGTACCCTCCCTGTATCTTCTGTCCATGATACATTGAGTATCATGGACAGAAGAACAGGGGAACAGTGTGATTCAGGAGGGCTGAAACACCTTTCTGATATGTTTATCTGTCTTAATTTCAGAGAGTTCTTCAGGAGTCTCTTAATTCCTTTAATTACTTTAAAATTAGGTGGATGCAACCTTGAGGTGCTCAGCAGCCTTAAAACTTTATATTAGTTTTGTTTGTTTCAATACAGATATTTCCTAAGTTTTAGATTCTTCCCTGCACTTGTGTAGTACTAGACTGACTCAAGTCCTGGTCTTTATTTCTGCACCACTCAACACTGAGGAAATGGCAGGCATGATGTCTCTAAAGACTGGCATTGCTACAGACATGTTCCTGTTGATAGATACATGCCAAGTTTGCAGTCACTTGGCTTCACCCCTGGAAATTGGTGGAAACAGAAGAATAAGACTGCTAATTTATCCTTTTCAGTGGGGGTAACATTATTTGTCATCTTGCCACTTGGCTGTTCTTGTTCTCTGGCATGCAGTCTTTGACTCTGTGTTTGCAATGCAGCATGATGGTTGTGTGGTCTACAGTTTTGCTACCAGCTGCTGATCACTGGCTGGCTACAGAGGCAGGGTACCAAGGAGGAGGAGAAGAGTTGAAAGGCTGTCATCTGACAAATTATTCTAAGGCAAAACACATAGACACCTAATATGTTCAACTTGACAGACTGCAGATAGTCCTAGAAGAGGAATCACAAATTCATGAGTAACCCAAACAGCATATTTTCTGCCTGTTCTTGTCCTCTTCAGTTATCTCTCTGCATTTATATTAAAAAATAATTGTTTGTGCACTCCTATTATTAAACCTTAATATCTACAAAAGAAAAGATCAGGAGCATATCTGTCTGAGGAAGTAGGAGAGTAGTTCCTGAAACCAGACTCTCTCCCTTTGTGACACGCTGGTTTTCATCAGTGGAACATAGCAATGTCTGCATATGGTTTCTCATTTTTCCTAATGTTTTCATTAAGGTATGGGCCTAGAAATTCAAAATCTAGTATGGCAAATGTTATTATATTTGATATAATTTTCTTTTCCTCACAACCAGCTTTCCGATATGACCGATTTTATGGCAATACAATTATTGTCAGAGCATGCAGGGATGCAACGAGAAAGGCTAAGGCCCACATAAAATTAAACCTGGAAAGGGATGTAAAGGAAAAGAAGGGCATCTTCAAGTACATCAGCAGCAAAAGGAAGACTAGAGGAAATGTGACCCTTCTGCAGAATGAGGTAGGTGCCCAGGTGATGGAGTATGCAGAGATAGCACAGTTGTTGAATGCCGCCTTTGCTTCAGTCTTTACTGCTAAGGCTGGCCTTCAGGAATTCCAGACCCTGGAAATAAGAGAGAGAGCCTGGAGAAAGCAAGACCTCCCTTGTTCAAGGATGATTAGGTCTGAGATCATCTTGGCAAACCTGACATCCATAAATCCATGGGCCCTGATAAGATGCACCCATGAGCAATGAGGGAGTTGGCAGATGTTTTTGTGAAGTCACTCTCCATCATTTTTGAAAGGCCATAGAGAACAGGAGAGGTGCCTGAGGACTGGAGGAAAGCTAAGGTCACTCCAGTCTTCCAAAAGGGCAAGAAGGAAGACCTGAAAAAGTACAGGCCAGGCAGCCTCCACTCCATCTCTTGAAAGGTGATGGAACCGATCAGCATGGATGTAATTTCTAAGCATGTTGAGGAAGAGAAAGCTATTGGAAGTAGTCAACATGGATTTATCAGGAGGGAATCTTGCTTGACCAGTCTGACAGCCTTCTATGTTGGCACGCCTTGCTGGGTGGATGAGGGGAGAGCCATGGAACGGGCTGAATGGCAGAGATCAGAGGGTTGTAATTAGGGGTGCAGAGTTTACTTGTAGGGCTGTGACTAACAGTGCTCCCCACAGGCCAGTATTGGGTCCAGTCTTGTTCAACATTGTCATCAGTGACCAGTATGAGGGGACAGAGTATACCCTCAGCAAGTTTGCTGATGACACCAAACTAAGAGCAGTGGCTGATACAACAGAAAGCTGTGCTGCCATACAGCAAAACCTGGACAGGCTGGAGAGTTGGATGGACAAGAACACACTGAATTTTGACAAGGGCAAGTGTAGGGTCCTGCACCTGGGGGGAATAATTCCATGAACCTGTACAGGTTGGGGATTGACCTGCTGGAAAGCAGCTTTGCAGAAAAGGATGTGGGATTCCTGAGGGAAAATCAGTTAACATGAGCCAGCAATGTGCCCTGTGGTCAAGAAGGGAGAGGAGAGGAGAGGAGAGGAGAGGAGAGGAGAGGAGGGGAGAGGAGGATAGAT
>NW_010268977.1:2634-7545 GCF_000690775.1 Eurypyga helias
GAGAGGAGAGGAGAGGAGAGGAGAGGAGAGGAGAGGAGAGGAGAGGAGGATAGATGGGCTTCATAAATCTGTCTCTGGTTCCAAGGTTTTAGAAAACTAATCTCATTGTAATACAACTTTGTGTGACTTTAAAAGTTGTTAAATCATAAGACAACACGATCCGTCATAAAAATGTACTTGTCTGTATCAGCTGAAATAGTGTAACTGACCACATGCGTGTAATCCTGTTGTCCCTGCTTCATGGTCAAAGGACAGCATTTAACAAATAATTCTAATGATTTATTAATATTTATCAAAATATAGTGAACTTGTGATTGTTTCATACTTGATTTTGTCTACATAGATCCATTCAGTAATTTAGTCTACACTGAATGGTAAATTTATTGCGCAATGACCTAAGATCTCTGGACACTTACTCAAAATTCAAATGGCCTTAATTCAGTGTAACTTGGGAAGTGAATCAAGCAAAATAAAAATAAGACCACTTTAATTCTCAGAGATCCACATGACAGTTTAATGAGATTGAAATAATCTACTTTAAATATTAATTCAGGATAACTTTTCAAGTGTCTCACCTCTGTACACAAAAAGTCCTAATACTTCCTCAATACTACAGCCCACCAAAAGTAAAGTCACAGCTTTAGTCTATATGAAACAATGCAGAAATTAACTCAAACATCGACTGTGCCTGATCACATATCTGTGCAGGACCTACCATGCTGAAGTCTTGTTCTGCATTGGTCTCAAATAACAGTGAATACTTGATATATTGGTTTTATGAATACTAAAGTTATTTATTTAATTATATTAATCAATGTAGTGATAATTAATGGTCCACATCTTCTCTCTCTGAGCAGTGTCTTCTTCTCACAGGTCTACATTTCGCAGACATACCTTCGTAAGTCAAACCATTCTATGATTCTATGATTTTGAGGACTTATTATGTGTGGAAGACTGTTGAAATTTCTGGTGATTCAGGATCCCTTTGTACTTTGTTTCTCTAATGGTATAAATGATCTTGGAATTCTCATGTCTCTCTTTGCATCGGTTAATACGCAGATATTCACATATAATTTGATGTTAAGCATGCCCTTCCTCATTTATCTTTGTTTTGTACAAGTTGTTATGGATACTCCACCACTCCAAAACTACTGTAACTCAATCACAGGTTCTGGAATTGCATTTGTACTACTACCTGGAGAGAAAGTAAAGGGTGAATTTGTCCAGTCTAGCTCAATTTGGCAATATTATTCAATAGTCTCCTAGGTCACCATAAACCAATGATGTTACTTGCAAGTTAACACTGCAAGTTATATGCTCAAAGTTAACATCTTTTCTGCAGCCAGAAAAAAAAAAAAAAGAAAAAAAGAAAAGAAAGAAACAGATACTCTCCTTTTCTTCTTTTGTCCTTCTAGGGCTGTAATGAGAACAAATGGAAGTGACCTTACATTGCGGGACACTCCTGATAGTGTTTTAATACAAATTTCATTACACTGAAAGTCTTGCAGGGTATTCATTAGAACATTCATAAAGTCTTTGTGGAGGGCTTAATGGCTAAAACAAGCTATTGAAATTAGCCAATCATTCTATAATTGAACTCCCTATGAATCTTTTACTGCACTAAGGTGAAGTAAGTTGCCTGAGGTACTGGATGTATGTTTTAGTACCTGGTTATGTGCAAAATAAATAAATGAAACTGATAAAAGTAATGTGTAAGGGTTCACCACTGTTCTTTGGTGTGTTTCTTACAGCCTTGAACCTTCAAGTTTAATTTGTATTGAATTCTAAACTGGCATTTTCTCATTCTTCATGGAGATTTTCATTGAGCCTTCTACCATATACCACAAAAACAAATTAACTATTTGATACCATTGAAAATATGGAAGTTATGCTTTTGTGTTCCTATACGTAAGCTATAGGTTTCCTGCTCCTAACTTAGAAAAGCTAAGTTTTTTCACTCCTGGAATAGGCATATTTATATTAGTTCCAGTCTTTAACTGCTTCTCTAATGAAGTCATTTTGCTGGGTGCTATGCAAACATACACATACAAAAAATATTGTCTTTTTCTCATAGAACTTGTAGCTAAATCAAATAAATAACATCAGTTCTTAAAAATTTACACCCTTTCCCCCCCAAAAGGAAATTCACAGTAAGATGGGTTTTGTTCTGTGCACTGGGATAATTAGGTATCTTAGAAGGATGATCCACAAAACCTTAAGTATTTACTAGATATCTGCCTTAAATTTAGAAATTAATAGCGCTCAGATTTCAAGCCTTCTCTGAAGCATGGCTTCTTTACAGAAAGTTTATTCCTTTGTCAAGTAGGCATGCACAGTGAGTTGGATGCAACACCCTTTAAAGTGTCTATCTCTGCTCATTGACTAGAGAGAAAGCCTAGACAACCATTAAATCAAATATCTGTTATGTCTGCCTTAAAAAGTAGTGAAGAACAACAGGAGTGGATATGTATTACTGCTGAAGATCTCATGTCCATAGCATGTGTGTTTTTCACCTGTGATCAGCTCTGTTACAGCCCAGTAGGCTGAATGTCCACTTATGGTCCTATTACACTGGATGTGCTCCACAAGCACGCTCTAAACAGTAGTTTCCCCTGTGAACAATCTAGTTAACATGTTCTACAGTGTGAACCAAAGAATAGCAAGTGAGAAAGAATAGGGGATGAGCTATATAATTCACTTCTTATCCAAATTAAAATAGACAAATGAACACCCCCAGTGTAAATACACCATTAACTAAGGCTAGACATAAGATAATTATATTTTATTTTTTATTTTAAGGCAATGTATGTCCTGATTCAATGCTTCATCGTAAAAACATTTTGAGAATGTTTTAAAATATAAAATACTATCATATTTGATTTTTCATATAAATTTTTGCTTGTTTTAGTAACTTTGGATTTCTGCAAACACATAGATGCATATATGTTTGTGTTAGTGTTGGGGTACATATGTACATACAAACATGCATATATGTATATAAACACACACATGTACATATATTTAAGTGTAAGGAAAGATTCAGTAAATTACAAATAATATATACTTTTCTTTAAGAATAATGAAGATGAAAGAGGAGAAAGAAGAAGCTTCCAAGAGTGCAAGGCAGGCCACGTTTTGTACATTCTGACAGCAGAGAAATCAGAGCTGGCATTTGTCTAGCAGTGATTTTGCACCCAGGATTGCTCATGGCCCTGTGAAAAGAAACGAGGCTTGTCTCTTGGCATGTGTCATCCTACTGCAGCATTAAGGATACTCCCAGAATTTCTTAGAGTCTGGAGACCATCACACTGTCATTAGCTTGTCCTTTACTCAGTGGAGGAGGAGGGTTGTGATGTGCCCACCTGAGCCTACACAAAAGAGGCCGATCCACTGACTTTCCAAGGGATACAAACAGTGATATCGTGTTTCTTACTAGCACAAAGCACCTTCTACTTAATACTAGGCAAATATTTAACAGCTCATTAGAACATCACAACTGAAGAAGGACATCCTTATCCAAACATGTACTTACATGTTTGGCAGCTCTGACTGAAGTTGCTGTGAATCCAGCCAGTAGATAGCTTGGCCTAGTTAATTAGTCATACCTTCTCTAGTGTCTTGTCAGTCCCTGGCAACGATGAAAGTCTGGACATAGACTAAGGCACAGCACAGTGTGAAGGAGGGCTTATAAAAAAAAAAAGGATCTTCCATCACAGGTGAAATGATAATTAGTCAGACGTGTATTTCAAGTGGCAGCAGCATCAGAGCAGATTGTGCATGGTATCCGGTAATTTTCTATATACTTTTAATTATCTTTTAATTATTAACAGTTCTTGTCCACTCCAAATGCATTTGGCTAGCACCGAGCTGCTTCTTGCCTCTTCCTTTTCCATTTTTTCCCCTACTTGTTCTAATCTAGACCCAGTTCCAACTGCTAACGCATCAATGTCAGAAACTGCAGTCAAGCACAGCCTGTCCCCAAATCCCAACCTCTATAAACACGATGGCTCATTAATAACTTAAAAAGGATGATGACACTGATACTATTTATAGGGTCCTGCCAGCCAGGACTGCCAAAGTTAAAGAAATTAACATGGAAAAATTGTCAACTGCAAAACATTAGTGTTTATCAACAGATCAATCAAACTTCAAGTACTGTAAATTGTGCTTTTAGCTAAATAAAATGTATCCACAATGACAATTTATCGAATGCCTTATTTTGTTACTCTTGTGCCCTTGTATCAGTTTCAATGAGAGACAGAGAAAGAAAAAAGAGCGAGACAGAAACTCCTACACTCCCCTTTCCCCCTTCTCTCTCCGACTCCCCTGACACCTGCCAAACCTCCCACAACTGCTGAGCTCTCAAAAGTTACAGCTACATGTTTCATGATGAGTGGCAAATCAGAAATGCTGAACAAAATTCTCATGAAGTCAATTAAGTGTTAATTAGCTTTGACTGAGGGCACACAAGTCTCTAGCAAGCTGAATAAATGTCAAGGTGACGAGGCAGTCTACTAAGTATTGGGTTTACATGCGTGGAGAGCCTATGATTTAAGGGGTTATTTTTTCTCTTTTTTCATCATTGGCTTTTCTCTCTCTTTTATATCAGAGAGAGACAGAATGCTACAGCAAGAATGAAGTTTTCCTTCACTTGCTCACAGCCATATTTGCTACAAATTGTTGGACAGGAAATTTGCTGCAAATTGTTTGGCAGTCCTGCTGACGAAAAAATGATTTATTGGCACAAAAGCAGACTTTGGAGAGAAATAAGGGAAATAAACCAGAAGGAGAAAGGGAAATTAGAAAAGCATGATGTTGAAAGGCAGCTCTGATCTTAATCCATCGCTTGATGGATCTTCTGAGTGGAATAATCAAATGGTTAATAACAACTTATGATAAAATAACTAATAA
>NW_010268978.1:0-2112 GCF_000690775.1 Eurypyga helias
GAGGCAACGCAGCCGCCCGTCAGCCGGTCGTCAGCAGTTCGCTCGGGTGGAGAAGGGATCTCTGTGTGTTTTCCTGCGCTTTTGCTTTTCCCTTTGCGGATTTTGCCGCCGTTTTGCCGCTTCAGGAAAGGTCCCGGCTCGATCCTCTCCTCCGGAGCCCTTTACCCCGGTGACTTCCACCGAGGATGGACCAAAATAACAAGCTCTGACCGTGCAGTCTGACAGAGGTGTTGCATGATGCCTGCTGCCTTTGGGCCCAGTAGCAGGTTGTAGTTCAATTTCACAGGCCCGGTTATCCTGGTCTGATAACAATCTCCTGCCAAAACCAGCTACTTCGAGCTGTCTTTTACATTGTCTGCTGCACCCAAGGTGCACTGCCATGCCACCTGTAGGATGGGTCTCTTCTAGGAAGTTTGAGCAGTCCAAGGAAGGCATAATTTAAATAAGGACTGCCACTAAAGAAGGATGTTCCACTTAAAAGGCACCGAGGGATTTGGCCTTTACTTTTGGAAATGCTCAGGTTAAGATCGTTGTCTTTCCCTGGAAATGAGGTGAGCTCGCAGAATGCTGACAGTTCTCACCCTTGTAAAAAGAAACACTGAGGAGCAATACAGCCGTGCCACTGTCAAACACAGGTGTAACATGTTGAGGGAGAAAAGAGAAGGATCTTTCTGTAAATAAGTCTGAATGCATTGTGCTAAACTCTCTCTGCTATGCACCCTGAAGGAGAAGGTGCTGCCACCGGAGACAGCCGGGGCAGAGTCTAGGGTCAGTGTCTGTGAAGCCACTGTTTCCCTCCATGCGCTTGGCCTTACGAAAACTGTAACACTTCAGAGAAACGTGATGCTCACTTTCATTAATGACAACAAGTCCCTGAATAATTTTGTGGGTTCAGTTTCTTAAATGTTGCATTTTTCTTCCAGCCTACACAGTGGGTACAAGTGTGCTTTCTCCAAGTGCTTTGTTTTATCCCCATTAGACTGCAGGTTTTTCAAGGCTGGGTTTCCTTTTACATGTGTATATAGAAAAGTGCAAAGCAATAATCTCTCAACAGAAGCCTTACGGCCCAGCCACAGGGCAGGCAAGAGTGATGGCACTGTAGTTTTTGAAACACCCAACACAACTTCAACATATACTGGTTCAGAGGGGGGAGCATAATGGAGCACAAGTGAAGCTTGAGGCCAGAGGTACACATAAACTATGGGATGCTGTCTGTCTTTGTTCAGAGTGCCTGGCAGAGCACAGTAAGCACTACTTCCTGGTCTAGAAACTACAAACATGTCCCCAAAGTACAGGCTACTCAGCCTCAGGGGTTTGCTATTATGCTATGTTATCTCAAAAATCTAGGTGTATATAATTAATTTAGTAACAATTTTTGTTCTTTCAAGTCTATTGATGTTGATAGAAAAAAAAAATCAGGAAATCACTTTTTGCATCCACTCTCTGCACTGTATTAATAATGAGACCAAAGATTTAGGGTTTCTTTTATACCTAAAGAACAAGGAAAATCCTGGCAGCCTCTTACCAGCCAAATCAGGATTAAAAAAAGGTATAATTTGTTCTATTTTTCTCTTCTTTTAATTACTTATTAGCAATAGCATTGTTAGTAACTCCGTAAGTTTCATTTATAGAATTCAGTAGTTCTTATCTCAGCTTCTACGAGCCTCCCTTGTTTTCCTCCGACCCATCGTCACTGGTAGAGGGGGGGGTGGGGGCAGTGGTAGAGCGACTGGTGGTGCTTAATTGCTAGAGAGCTAAACTACAACAGTTCTTTTTGACGCCCAGCCCAACGTGGAGCTTGAGAATTGAGATAAACAGATCACAGTGTGTGATAAGCCCGGGAGAACAATGTGGTGGTGGCTGATCCAGGTGCTGAGTTCGGGGCTTTTCAGGCTGCTGACCGAATGGCAGGATCTGCTGCCTTATGTGCTACTGATCACCTTGACTTGGCATGTGTGAGCTGGGCTGAGGGGTCGGTCAGGCTGTTTTGTGTGCTGCTGGTGCTGGCAGGGACACTACCTCTCTCTCTACTTAATACTGTCGGCCCCCGGGTACATCGTGAGTTATCTCCTGGAGGCCTTCCACAAATACACCTCTCCCTTTTGCCCCTCA
>NW_010268978.1:2174-2525 GCF_000690775.1 Eurypyga helias
CTTTTTCCCTCTCCGCTCGGTCCGATGGCAAAGGCATACAAGTATTTCGGAAAATTTTCGTGGGGCTGGGGTGACCTGTGGCCAGGGATCAGCATGCTAGTAAGTGTTCTAGTGACTTTGGGTAAAGTTAAGGAAATGTTTGGGAGCGCCGCCCCATCCGCTACTAGTGCCCGGGGCAGACACAGGATTTGTGCAGCCACCCGAGCTGCTTTAATGTGTAAGGGGGCAGCACAGAGCCGCACAGCGAGCAAACTGGTAACGCGAGCCTGCATGGCTGCAGCCACGACTGCAAACACATCTATGTCGGCCCCAATGTCTGTGTCACGATCCACCACACCTGCATCACTGCCT
>NW_010268979.1:0-1761 GCF_000690775.1 Eurypyga helias
GCACTTTGATGACCAGGTTGTCTAAGCGGGCAGTGATATGTTGCCACAATGTGGCAGCCCAGATGGGTTTGTCTCTGCTGCCAGTTGCTCTAGCCCCCCCCACAGGACATTTTCTTCCATGACTCAGGATACAGGTAGAGCACTGGCAATTTGTCTCATTCAGCAACATCCAAAGCCAGCAGGATGGCTTTCACCTCTGCAAACTGACTCGATTCACCTTCTCCTTCAGCAGCTTCTGCAGCTTGTCACAGGGGACTCCCTGCTGCCACCTTCTATCTCCCATGTTTTCCTACAATACAGTGGAACCTATCAGTAAACAGCATACTGCTTCTCATTTTCTGGTAATGTAATGCACACAGGGGCCTCTTCAGCATGTGTCCTGTCCTCCTCTGGTGACATTCTGAAATGTTTGCCTTCTGGCCTGTTCATATGCAGAACAGAAGCCCTCAGTTGCGACATGACTTCATTCAGGCCACGATAGTCCACTGTCAGTCTCCATTCCCCATTAGACTTATGCACTGGCCAGATGGGGGGGGTAACTAGTCTCATTTGGTGTGGTACTGTTACTGGTGCATCTTTATGACCCTGATTGGCACTTGTTGGTCTGCAGCCTTTAGCAATCCCACAACAGATGGGTCCTCTGAGAGACCAGGCAAGGCAGGAAGAAGCAGCTGCTCGGTGTCCTCAGTCTCTAGAACAGCTATCCCAAAAGCCCACCGGTACCCGTTCGGGTCCTTAAAATACCCTTGAGATAGTCTATGCCAAGGATGCACGGGGCATCTGATCCAGTCACAATGTGGTGCTTTTGCCACTCCTTCCCAGTCAGGCTGATTTTAGCCTCCAACACAGTCAATTGCTGAGAGCCCCCAGTCACACCAGAAATAGAAATGGGTTCTACCCCCATATAGCTTGATGGCATGAGGGTACACTGTGGAGCAAGAAAAGTTGTGAGTTGAGATACGGACAATTTAATGATCGAAAAGAAATTAACAAAATAATGATACTACTAATACTAACAATACTAGTAACAGTAATATTACTATTAATATTATGTAATGGAAATAACACTACCACTACTACTACTGTTATGTAATGGAAATAATGGAAAATACAACAAACTATACAACCGCTTACCACCTGCTGACTGATGCCCAGCCAGGTCTGGAGTAGCCCATGAGTTACAGTGCATGAGGGACATAAACTACTGCCACTAACCCTGTTCTGAGCTTTATGTTACAGTCAATTGCTGTGGCAGAAACCACCCCACCCTGCAGAGATCCAGCCTTGCCAGAAGCACAGCAGTGACCTGGCACTGAGCTGAACAAATCCTTGGAAAAGGTGGCAGCGGGGAAGGAAGGGAATAACCTGCTGCCCTGGAATTTTGCCTGCCCACTCCGCGGCTTTCCCACCGTGCCAGATTTAGAGCCCCAGCACATGACGTTCTCGCTCTTTCCTCCAGGCCGGCTGGCAAATGAACACCCAAACCCGCGGAAAGCATTTTCCAGGGGGTTCCGTTTCCGTGGATTGTCACTTGTCGCGTTATTGTTCCATTCGTAGTGGCTGGTGGGCACCCAGGAAACGGCATTTTTTGTCGCCACGGGTGAGGCTTAGGATCAAAGCTACAGCATCTCCCGGGTTTCAACTCCGGCTCCCGCTCCCAGGAGTCGCCGCGAGGGAAACTCACCCGAAGCGCGCATGCGCAAGGCCGTGCCACGGCTCGGCCACTGGCGGCTACCACCCCCACGTGACCGGAAGATGGGG
>NW_010268980.1:0-69054 GCF_000690775.1 Eurypyga helias
CCGCCCCGGCTCTCAGCCCGCCCCGCCAGCCGCGCAGCCGGGCTTCTCCAGCCCGGCGCCCCGAAACGACCCGCGCTACTGCTAACGCTCCTTCTTTTACTTGCATGTACAGAAATAATGCCTCCTTGTAACGGGCGCGAGATTGACGTTTAATTATTTTGAAATAGCTTTTTCCTGGTGAAAGCAACCAGGAGACCTTTTTCATTCTTTTTCTAATAGAGTGTGCCCACTTGGATGCTAATAAAATCTGAACAGAATTCTGCTTCATTTCTAACTATTGACCTTGAAAGCCCTTTATATTTCTATACGGTTTTACTACTGAATTCCAAATCCTATTAAGATGTAAACTGCAGAGGCACCTTAGCTCAAAAACTTGGAATTGAACATATTAACACTAATTTTCATCATTAACATAATGGGAGTAATGGAGCAAGGTAGACAAATACCGTATTATTTTGATCTGCCAAAAGTATTTCCCATTATGACACTTCAACCTGTAAAGGTCAAGTATTTTCCATAGGTATGAAGCCCTGGGTCAGATTTTAAAATCTTAAAAATATCCAACTGATGTAAAAAATGTAATTTGATAAAATTTCTATATGCAACAAGATTTTGAAGTCAAGTATAACTTGTTCCTTTCATAATTTAAATAGCCTCCATTAAACAGCATGTAAAATAACATTTCATTTTAAAATGTAAGTTAAATAATGAAAGTTTAGGACTGTCAGGTTTAGCTAAGTGTTAAAAGAAAGACAAGGAATTAAAAAAAAAAAAAAACTTAAAGCAGCGGTAAAATATTAGTCAATGCCTATGAGAAATGAGTCTGTCCCTTTATTCAGGGTGTCTGTGTTTAATGGTAAGCTGGGATGCATATAAGCTAGTCCAAGCATGAAGGGCAGTAGGACACTCATATGGAAAGCCAACTTTGTCCCTCAGTTATCAAGATAAGAAACCTGTCATTTCTCTCATTCACTCTGTCAGCCTTGAGATACTCCAAGCAGACTTACCTCTGTGTTGTACACCCCATATATCAGGAAGATGAAGAGACCCTGTAAAATAAAATGGAGGGAAAAAGCTGTTAACTCTAATCATTTCAGCAGTAGAAATACCTGAAATAAACTTTCCTGGGAACAGACAAAAGACGACACACTTCATCAAGGTCAATTTATTTTTCTATTTTTCAACATTATAAGCTGTACCTTGAGCATTTATTTGATAACGTGGGACTGCATCCCTACAGTGTTTGTGGTATTCAACTGTTTGGCAATGAAAAACTTCACACTAAAGGATCTAAAACATTCATTAGAAAAAAAATAGTATTTAAATTTTCTTCTGAACAAAAAATAAACCCCATAAAAAAATGCTAAAGCAAACAAGGAGCAAAGATCTCTACTGTTTTTTATTTTTTAAACTGAACTTAGGAAAACATGTATTACTAAATTCTACACTAAAAATATATTCCTGCATATATATTGACAAATGTATACACCCCACAATGATTTTACAAAATTAAATAGGAAGTAAGAGGTGTATACAAGAAGAGGACACAAAAGAAACAATGCAAGTAAGCAAATAGTATACATGATTTTTTCAAAGTTTTTGAAACAGCTTGTTTCAAATTGACCTGTTACTAAACAAAACAAGCCAAAACCAAACCAAACCAAACACACACTTTAGTGTTTCTTCGAGCCTTTTCACCTTACGACATGATGTGTTTCCAGGATCCAAGTTAACAGTGCAACATGTTACTGATTCTTGCAGTCTGCAGGCAGAATCCTGAAAAATACAGGCAATTACTGGGAAGAACAGGATAGCAAACAGAAATAAAACATGAAATAGAAAATTTCTTAAGAAAATGCTTCTGTAACTCAGATTCACCATGTGCTTATACAAATTTAAAAACAGGTTAAAGAACCTTATCTTGTAATATTAATCCTTAAACTGGGGACACTTGAATATATCAAGAAAAAAAAAACTTCACTTTGAGACAAGGTATTTTCTGAAAAGAAACTATAAGTAACAAATTACAACTTTTTAATCCAACATGCAAATTACTTCAAGATGGCTAGATTAATTCTGGATTTGCTCATCAGCAAAATCACTGTGTTATTAGGCAGGGAGTAATAAGGGGTGTCATTCATATATAGTATTTCCTTGAATTACCCAATGCCATCATAAATTCCTTGGGAGTGATGCTTCATTTCTTTTGGTTTAGTTTTTTCAAAAAAGCCCAAATCCAATACTTCCTTTCAGTTATTACCAATCGCATCGATGACCTCAGCAATACGTGAAAAGAGACTGAAGGAATGCACAGGTACATTGTTCAGCATGCCTTCGTGTGAAATACACCACAGTTATATTGTGCTGCTTATTTGTAAACAGAGCAACCGCAATCCTGAAGCTGGGCAACTCGGATAAGTGAGTTACTCACATGCAGAATAAAATCCCAGTGATCTCTTTAAATATAGCATTAGTGGACTGTTCTGAGTCCTTCTACCAGGATCATCCGAAATACGCATTTAGATTGTGAAAAAATATAATACCAGGAACCTTCTGTAAAGTTACACAGGAAAATTAGTTTCATCTGAGAGAAAAGCAAATACTGAAGTTATAGGAAGCAAGATGAGCACATCATAATTGCATTGAACATATCAACTGGTAGCTGATTAATCAAATTATTCAACATAGAGCAATGTAAAGCAGCGTCACAAGTATTTTGTAACTGGATGTTGTGCAAAAAATCATTGTAAACAAAAGTGTCAGTACAAAGCTTTTGAAGAATCATTAAGTTTTTGATCATACCGAAAGCTGTCAATGACATGTTGATGTTAACAATACAAATCTAAGTGGTGTAAAAACACATTAAGTAATGTAAGAATTTGTATTTATGAATTAGTAAGGGCCTGCTTTATACATATATTAAAAAAAACAGAGGAGGTATTAAGTGTACAGATTTGTTTCCTCTATCTCCATTTCAAGTTCCCACAATTTTAGGGATTTCCCTCCCAAGCAAGAGGCTGGGATAGGTAGATGCCATAGCAAGAAGAAGAAAATAATCTGCTGCTGTTAAGATCAAGGAAAAAAAAAAAAACAAAAACTGTTTCTCAGACTGCCTCCACAAGAATGTTAAAAAAAAAAAAAAATCATTACACACTGCTTGTTCTTTTTGTGAGTGAAAAGGCCTGCCAAAACTGTCAGTCCAAACACTATTTTTTGCCTCAATATTAAGACTAATAAAAACATACATTCAAGCCTTCCAACACACTGGACTGCTTTCTTTTAAAAATAGAAATGCATAAATAGTTTTTCAATTGCTTCTCAGTCTCTTCTGAAGTCTATGAATCCCATATAATCACAGATAGAGAAACTAGTTAGCTACTCAGGTTTGGATATATGGTAATCCTACTGAAAATTCATTAACAAATTATTAAAGATTCCAGGTCTTAAACTGGGATGCCAAGTTTATGCTTTTCTTGAGCTTGATATCAGCTCATTTAAATATTTAACTGTCAGGGATACAAAGTGCTGTGGCCATTCTGATCTTAATTCTCCTTGTAGATTTCTGGGAGGTTTTTTTGTCTTGTTTTGTGGTTGTGAGGGATCTGTCCTTTAACATCAATTAATTATGCCAATACAATCAGCCCAACAAGAATTTTACTTAAGGCTTGCAAGGAGTTACAGGGTCTTGGCACCCACAACTGATGAAGAAGGGTTATTTTCCACACAGCACTCCATCCACAATTATCTGTACAGGATACTTTGATGTCCGTCTAAGATCAAAATAAAGAGGTAAAGATCCTCAACTGTTTTGAAATGTTAAAATCAGTATGGTCTTACATAATTGATATTTCAGTTTCTTTAGCTCGTTCACTGTAAAAATGAAAGCTGCTCTGTTTCTTCAGTGGGCAGTGGTGTTACCTTCAGTGGGGTTCTGCGAGCGGCTGCCTCGACTCCTCAGTTGCTCAGGCTGGTCAGATGTTCTTTGGCTTCTGGAAATGAAGCAGTGTTGTGATTAAGCTAGTAATTTTATCCAGAAATGTTTCTTATATCTGTTGGAATTAAAACAATATATCCTTTGTCAAGAAGCATAGGAGGCACATTTGTATTTTTTCCTTGTCTTCCGATACCCAGGGGAACTATAACCACATGGTGCCAGGTAGCGTATAAACACGGAATAAAGCCCTCTATGCCATGGAAGCACTGAAGGTTTCTAGACAGAAGAAGTGGCCATGTATAAAGAAATAACATACAAGCACACCTGTCATTTCTCGAGTCTCATCGAAAAGTAGAACATGTGGATGCCCCATCCCTGGAAGTGTCCAAGGCCAGGCTGGATGAGGCTTGGAGCAACCTGGTCTAGTGGAAGGCGTCCCTGCCCATGGCAGGGGGGTTGGAACTGGATGATCTTGAAGGTCCCTTCCAACCCAAACCATTCTGTGATTCTGTGTTCTTCATAGACACCAGCTAGAAGCTAAAAACCATTAGCTGAGCCAGAATCCTGCCTGTTGGAGGCTGAAGAACAGAACTGCTGCGTGCTTAATTACAGTTGTATTTGTCACTGTGCAGGGCGTAAATGGATTGCTTGGCTTTTTCAATTTGGCAGGTCTTAACAGAATTGTCCTTGCTATCTTGAATAAATCAGTCCACAGACAGTTCTAATCTTTAGCAAGTTTGTCAGGATCTGTTCCAATTTGGGTGGTACCACTGAAAGTTGACACTCTTATCAGAAGTTCATTCTGCTTTAGGGCAACAAAAACCGGCATGGCGGTTCTTTTATCAGAAGTTTCTTTCCTGGATTTTAACATTTGTCTCTCAGTCTGTTACTATTTGACACTTCCTAAAAGCTTCCTTTTATAGACAACATGTTTAATACAAGATCATCATTTACAATGATTTTTTGGTGTGATGGAGAATGTTTCACCAATACTTGTAGTATTTTGAATTTCAGCACTTTTTCAACGTACCCGTTTTAAAGTATGTGGCATTACTTCATCCTTATCCTGTTAATTTTTAAGCCTTTGACCTTTCATTTGTTTGACACAACTAAAAAAAGATTTTTAAAAATTCTCAACTACTAAAATTCATACTTGAATACTTCAAGAAGTCACTTAACTAAAGCCATATTAGAAACAATGCATGTAATAACTATAAGGATTGTAGAAAAAATTAAATCAATACATCATTAATAAACTAATACCCAATTAAAATATAAAAGTGTTTTAAAGAACACCTCTAGTATGAACTGAAAACTTTCCATCACTGAAAAAGATTGTGTTGCAAGAAATTTTCTGATAAATGTGAGAAAGACAGTAGGTCGCATGCAGATATAAAGAACTAATTTTGGTGAAGTTTTCATAGATTACAAAATAACTGTATGGCAGCGATGGAAACTACGGATTGCAAATAGAACTACTTTTACTCACGCAGCAGTCTTCCTGCAACCCTGAAGGAATTAAAAATTGTCTTGGCAAGGATAGATTAGGGGTTTGCTAATTGTGATGATTCAAAAAGTGATGATGACTTTTAAAACACTGGTTCAACTGCTTTTAAGGAAAGGAACGGCAACAGTGGAAAATGTACCTGATTTTAGCCAAGTGAATGGCCTACTATTATTATTCTTAGAGCTTAATGACAAAAAAAAACCCCATCTAAATTACCAGGGATGCTATAGCACATTTCCTTCTCAGAAACACATGCTGCTAAGGAGCCACATAGGAAATTTTGGCTGAAATTTTCTCTCTTACGTGCAGTGGAATAACTGGGATCTAGTATTTTAAAAGATCAGCTCCAATTCTCCACCGCCTTAACGAATTAGCATTCCCTGTTGCCAAATGCAAGGCTACCCTGAAGTTTGTTTCAGAAGTCAGCAGTAACCTCTCCACACAGAGGTATGCTTAGAATGATAATGAATTTTCATGTTAAAACCGAAGGTTGGAAGGGACTTAGAGAGGTCACCTCTCCGCCTCTCCGCTTAAGCACGGACAGTCTATTCTGGTGTCAGAATAATCTGTCATACGGCACATACAGCACATTCCTGATGTGACAAAGTGTGTCATCTGACTGATGTTTTTGACCACCTTAGCAAGATCCTGTTGGAGCACCTAGATAAGCCTGTGGTGTTGGCCTGCTTTTTGAGGTGATCAGGGTCCTTTCTTCCACCTGCCTTTAAAGACAGCAGCTTGATCTCTGCAGGAAGTCTATAAGCATTACAGTCAGGGCTATAGGATGGGTTTTTTTAAATGGAAATTTATCACACTGTACAAAGGTTTCCTGCTTCTATTTCTTCTTTTCAGAGTTATACTCAACAAATCAACATATTCTTTCATAGCATACTGACTGCACGCAAAGCCAAGACATGAAGCCAGAGGGTTTTTTTCCTGAACAAGTTAATTACCATAATCACGCCATACCTCAAAAATCTAAAGATAGATACAGCTCCAACAGATAGCCTGTCATGCTTCTGTCCATTGTTTCAGTGGTTTGGTTTTCACACGTGTACATACAAAGTATTTTGGAAAAAACCCAAACCTAATGTGTACACAGAGCTTGGTCTTGCCACACCACTGCATGATTCCACTGCTGTACAAAAAGTGTCATTCTCTAGAACATTGTACTTAGAATACTAGCTTTTGGGAAAGAACAGCAAATTTAATTCTACCTGCCTTTACCATCTTATAACTTTCTTCAACTGCCATCTATTCCTTGTCCTTGTCATCAACTCAGAGATGACTTTCTCCGTTAGTAAACCATGCTTTCTCATGAAAAGAAAATTCCCCCAGTACTTAGACTGAGCTAGGGAACATACAGGGAAATGGATTGTATTTCAGCAAGAGAATTAATCCATGCAGTTTAAAACAATAACATCTCTTCAAAACCTTTTGTATTGAAAAATTTGGCATCACATTCTCATTCGAAAGGTTGGTCTGCTCCACCCAAAACAAGCTAACACACACACAAATAAGCACAAAACCAGTTTGTAACATGCTATGTGATGCAAAATATTTTGATTCACCCCCCATCCAGCTGAATTCTGTATTCCTTACATTTACTAGCATCTCATAACACTGTTAGCCAATTTAGCCTAGGCCATTCACAGGCAATACAGTAGTGTTAAATGTGCATCGCGGGGAGAAAAAAAAAAACCTGTCTCTTCAGAAATAAAACATGTAGAATCGAAACGGTGCAGACTAAACCATAAGAATCACTGTTAACATCTCTATATAAGTTAAAATACATCAAAGTGTAATCCTGGTATTATTGTCATTTACAAGTTTATAGTTGCAAGTAATTCTCCACTTCATACAGACAAACAGGAACCTGTATTGGAAAAGAACCTAAGGCTGTAGGTTCTTTTGGTTCTTTTTTCTACTAGCTGCTATATATAAGTATTGCCCTCCTTTTCACGACATAGTAGTTTAAACCCTAAGCCTCTCCAAATCTGTACACTCCAGAAAGACTTCAGTGAATTATACTGAATCCAGTATCTGCTTTTCTGTATTTCTTTTTTCAGGCTCCTCAGAAATAATAGGCAGAGCCCTATAAACCTACAGCCAACAGCTAAAAAACACCTGAGTGTTGCCCATTCTAACCAAAAGGATCTTTTCCACAGATTTGAAAGAATTTAGAACAGCTGCTCAGACTCCATCGTAAGCATTCTTATTGTACTATAGCAAAAACTGTACAATAATAATAGCAAGTCATGATTAATGATTGTGTTGGATTTTTTTTTAAAGCTACAACTCTAGACAGAATCTATATAGCTTGAAATATTCCTTTAAGATATTCAGATACACATATACTTTCAAACATCCTGGATGGAGTGTTATTCATCCTAGATGTCATTACTAGCCTAAAAAAAAAAAAACAAACTTCATAAAAACTTTCCATCTAAATTCTCTGCAGTCAGATGAATTCACAATAGACACAATTTTCCATAGAGCTAATCTCCTTATTATGCGACTGAACAGTTTTGCCACATCCTCTCCCCCCCATTTCTCACATCAGATCAATTCTTTTTGGATTAGACGTGGAGATACACTGCGAAAGAAACACAGTATTTGAGGCCTTTTTCCAAATACATCTTTTCCTGTTACTTTAGGTTCCTGATGCTGCTATTAGCAAAAGCCCTTTTAGGCTTCCAAATGGGAGTTTTGCCTGAGTACAGAGCAGGTTATTGGCACACAACAGTACAGTTACTGGTACAAGCTCCTTGAATAATTAGGAAGAGGCATGAAGACAAGAGAGCCTTACGTGCTGGCTGTAGCTCCTCCAGTGCTAGGTCAGTGCACAATACCTTTTAATATTAGGGGGAGATCACTGTATCTGTGGCCTTTCAGTTATTACTGTTGCCCTGTTCTTGATGCAAGAATAACTGCCTTAAAAAATACATATAAATCATGTTCATAAAAAATATCCTGTTATCAGAAATTATTTAAATACTACATCCTACCAGATAACACACATTTTATTAGTTCTGAATTTCTGTGAGAGGTCATAATCACTTAGGTCTGGATTTGCAGAGGTCTTCAGACATCTCAATAGCACTGATTTCTAGACTAACTACTGTTGCAGGCCTGGGAAGTCTCTCATAGGCCCATGATAATACACCATCATATTCAAAACCACATAATGACTTACTGATCTTATGGTTGTGGATCTGAACTCTTAGCAGAACAAGCCACTACTCAAAAATAGGGCTGTGAGGGATTTTTTCCCTTGCCTGTTTTTCTCTCTTTTAATTGTTGCTTGCAAGATGCGGTCTGTTTTTCATAAAAATATGAAGTATAAAATATTAGTAACTTCCAAGTTATATTTTCAAAAGGATAATAATTCAGTTAAAAAAGAAAAAGCCACATGTTTCCAAACCAGAAGTCCAGGTGTCAAATATACACTACATTGTTTTGAGAGAAACTTCAAAATTTATTCAAGTCTAAAAATGTTCATGTGAAAATAGTTTCCAAAGGTCATGCTTACATTCTCTTGATTGTTCCATAGCAAATATGTTCAGCTTACAATTTAAGTTCTTTTATGATCCAGCCCTGCCATGATTGTGAAAGCCACGATGAGTTCTGATAGCTTATGCATAATCAAGCTATCTCAGCTATTAAATTTATACTGTATGTTGGGTTCCTTTGAAATTTTGCTTTCAATCGTGTGTTATTGAAACTGGGAGTAAAACCCACTACGCTTGCATAGTTTAGAAGGATGCTTCATAGTTTTCCTGCATACTGTGCAATAAAGCCTTAAACTTCTCTGTTGATGATAATAGTTGACTTTTAGAAAAAGTTTGAGGAACACTAAATAGAAAACAGTACCCCAGGTATAACTAATAAAGAGAACTTGTAACAGTTCCCTTACAAAAAAGCCCATTTCACTGTCGGGCTGCATACATAATTGATTTTTCAACCACTGTCTGAAAATAGGCACTGAAATTAATGACTACCTCAGGTTTAACTGAAAATGTGTATGTTCTTAGCTTTCACGGCAAAATAAACAAAATACATTTGGGGGGGTAAGAAATGTTTAAATTTCATTTGGCTTCTTTTTGGAGTTTTTAAAGACCTCGCAAAATGATACTTTAAAATGGTGTATTTTAAAAGGATGAGCATATTAAAAGAAATTATTTACAACTAAAACCAACCCACATTGTTCAAGATGCTTTCTGAGAAAACCAGTCTGAAAATATGCAAGTTCATCCATCATTTCTGCTGATCTAAGTTTCAATTTTGGCCCAGCACTAAGTGTTTCATGATTCAGTTAAGTAAGTTTAAGATGGTAAGGAGGAAAAAAAAAAGAGGTCTATTTCCACATTAGTTTGCAAATGAGACAAAATGCTCTAGTAACATATTTTATGAAAAGCAGCCACTTTACATCACCAATTTCAGTTGTTATTGACCACCCGTAATTAACATGGAACATTTTCATGCCAGCCTTCCCACCCTTCGCATAGTGTCCCTAACATTACCCATGTTGTCAGCAAGAGAGGGAAAGCAGTAACTCTAGATGAGGGGCAAAGTAACACGGGGGCAACATTATCAGAAGGTCTGTGAGGAAAGGTAAGGGGGCCAAGAGGAAAGGAAAAAGTCAGACAGGTGCAATAAAACCAGGGTAAAACATAGGCATCAAAAACGTAGTCCCAAATCTAGTCAGCAGAATAATTCTTAACAGATAACTGTGAAAAGAAACAGTGGTTCTACAGCTTTTGAGATTCAATCTAGGCTATGAATAGGATATCTGCACAGGGAAGGTATTGATTGAATGCATGTGGTATTAACTCCTCCTTTCTAAATACAGGTTAGCATTTCCAATTCAATCCATTGTTAATCTAACCAGAAAATGCCTTTAAAAGAAAGAATGACAGTTAGAATGTCACAGAATGTCTAAGACTTCATCTCCATGCGGTGAGATTTAAATTGGATCTTCACTGACTATTCAGTAAAGCGCTGCAAAGGCTGCAGACAGAGAGCCATTGAAAACCAAGAAGGAAGATAGAGACAGAAATTAATGTGGTTTTCTACTAGAGTCTTCCTTTTACTTTTTTTTTTTTTTTTACATATTACCAATAATACTATATGTGAAGTTCACTAGCCATTTGCATTTGGCTGTGCAGGGCATCACTGTTAATTTACTTGAGCTAACTATGAAAGCAGACCATAGCGATTCAGGTCCCTTTTGAAAACCTCTTACATCAAAGGGTCAATAAATATGTAAATAAACTCGAGTTTACTGTGACCTGAAAAATCTGTACAGTCATTTTATGGAAAGCAATGTCACAGGGTCTTCTAATAGCAATAGTTGGGTTGTATTGGTTTGGGTTTTCTTGTTTATCTTTGGTTTTTAAGTTAATCAGCTAAGAAAAGTCAAGTCAACAACACTCCTTTTACATCAGATTTAAGACTTGGAAATGTCCACTGAAAGTCTGGAGAACCTGCAGACAAACAATGCAATGCTAAATGAAGAGGAGATTGCATATTCTAATCTAACAGCAAAACAGGTTTGGTTTTTTTTTCATATATCTCCTCCAAATATTTTACATTTTTCTTCCAGGAAGTATTTTTCACTATAAAGGGCAGATGGCATGCATTTTTAATTTAAAGAGACATAGTCTAATAGCAATAAGCCATGCCAGGCTGTGCCTTACGAGTCTTATTGGCGAGCCTTTTGAGTGATCAAAGGCACTTGGTCTTCAGCCTCTTTGCAGCGTGGGCAGGACTCACACCAACAGCCCACAGATACACATCTTTGTGTGGCTTATTACTACTACATGTTAATCAGCATGGCAATCTGATGCTGGTTACTAGCCATTCCCCTGCAGCTAGAGAGTACCGAAAAACAAACAAAAATTTTGATTGCAATTAATAGACCACAGTGTCTTTAGGGTCTTGGGAGAACCACCATTTTCAGCCCAAAGAGGCAATACTTTCAAAGTTCCAATCAGCATTTAATTTTGCTAACCCAAGCAACTTCAGCTGCTGTGATTGTGTACTAAAATCTGATCACAAACACAAGACAGGGGGAAGTCAATCCAAAGACGTACAATAATCAAGTGATTTAATTATTCTGTTCACAAAATGATGTTGGGATTTCAGTGCCCTGAGAGCACTGGATGGACTCTACCACATCTACTTGCTCAATTCACAAAGCAGAGTAATCCAAACAAAAAGGTGGCTGAAACGAAGAGGGCATAATTCTTAGCCTCTATAAACTTATTCATTGATATGTGAAAATTCCTACACACCGTGTGCTTTCCTTCGTATTTTTGAGAAGGTTCTCCAGCCTTGCTTGTAACCGATTGGCGCGTTACCTCGCACGCGTGTGCACGACAGGCAACGCTAATTGAATTTGTGCCATGAAACATTTTCTTTGGCTGATGGACTGAAAACCAGAACCCCGACTTACATGATTACTCCGTTAAAAGATAATTTGATGTTTAGCTCATTACGGAGCACACTTCAGAGCTACAGCGCATTCGTTCTGGAACTTCAGGGTTTCTGTAGAATCCTGCATGATTTGTTTATGATGTGGTGATGATTGACTGTCAGTTACTAATAAATGGTAAATAAAAAAGTAACCTGTGATATTAAAGTACTACATTAGCTACATTGTGATTAAATTACAGTAACACCACCAGCTATAAACCTTTATAGAATCTCCTCAGCCATGCAGTAATTCTCCTAACTATACTATTATGTAGAGCACAAATATTTCTTTGTAAGTCCAAAGCAATACATCAGGGAAGCATTTACTGCTAAAGCTAGATTGAGAGTAAATGCATCTTGGGTTGCTATGAATAAAGCTCTAGCTTCTCATTACTTTATGACAAGACACAGAAATTCACTTTACTTTTCATTTAAGCTTTTCTGCTCCAGTTTATAGATGTATGCCTTCACGCTTTTATTCCCTTCTCGCTTCAGCCGTACGTAATAAATGATTATAAATTTTCACATTTGACCACCTCTCTGCTAGTCTCATGCTTAATGCACAAAGTTAGGAAGCTGCAGGTAAAAATTTCACAAACACTTTTATTTATGATGTTGTCCTTGGTAACGGAAATTTCAATGTACTGAAATGAAAAGTATGATTAAAGGGATACGACGTCCTGACAAGGATAGTAGAGGGCAGCCTTCTATTTCCCACTGAAAATATATAATACTTTTTTGACATCAATTTCATAGAGAATAGACATGGGCTAGTCATGAAAAAAAGACACAAACATGTTTCTAACTTCAGTGTTGTTGTGCTGTCTTAAATGAAACCTATTCCAGAAATATTTTGTCCAAGTAACACAGCTTTCAAGTTAAAGTCGGGCACGTCGCTAATACCGTATAAACAAGACACTGAGCAGTGTAAAAAAAAAAAAAAAAAAAAGTCTTGCCGATAATTTTCTGCAAAATTTGAAAAATAAAACACACCTCTCCTCCTGTTAAGAAAGGTATTATTTTCTCATTTCTGCTTGCCACTTTTCCTATCATTTTACCACTACAATAGGATATATTGCTTGGAGCTTTTTTCTGGTTTTAATTCTAAATGAATTTTAACTAATCCATATTGTCCTATGCGTCTGAAAAATTGTGGCATGCTTGAAACATTTCAGAACTACTATCCTAATAATGACCGGTTCACTTTTAATTAAATCCATTTTGGCTTCTCTTTAAAAAAATTAGAAGTCTAAAAATCCCATACAGCATCAAGAATACTGATCCTATTTAGAGGTAAGTGGGGGAATTGAAATAACATGAAGGTTATGCTACTAGAATTTATCGTTTTAGATTACATGAAAAAGACATCTTTAGAAATCTCAAAAGTGAATTCCATCTCCTTGAGCAGTATTTTTTAAATAACTCATTTCAGTTTAGCATGTCTTAGAAGTGGCACATATCTTTGGCAGGCAATATTAACAATTGAAATAACTTTAGAGTTTTTAAAAAATCAAATACCTGCTAGAGTTTATTATCCAGAAAAATACTGTATCCACTTTCCAATAGCAAAGATACAAGGAAAACATCCCTTGAAATTTCCTGTTTATGAAATAAGAACTGAACCACCACATTCCAGAGAATTAATTTAAATGATGTTTAAATCTATTTTAGAACAGATTCAAGAAAATAAAAATTTTCTATATTTAGAAAACATAGGTCTGTTTGGAAAAACAGACCAACCAAGCTATGTAGAGTTCCATACCTGAAACACTGAATTTTTCACCCCTAAATGACTTTCAAATCCTCGTGGGATTGATAGAGACTAAAACTTGCTTTTATGCATTGGATGTTCAGTACTGTGTACAAAGCTCTTTGTTTATATTCAGTCAGATGTGTCTGTGTACCGTTCATAGTGAATGTTTTTCGTAACTGGCATTAACAGGCATAACTAGCAGAGAAATAGTAATGACCAAAATATTCTTATCCTATGAAATTCATGGATAGCGACCTTGGCAGGGCAACTCTAGCAACAGTACTAATGACTTAAAGAAAGAAATCTGGAATATGGTATTGGTATTAAAAAGTTACACGTATTACACTCGAGGCCGCCTTTCCCTAACAGGAACGAGGATTTATCAGCTGCTTTTTTACAAACAGATAAACAATCTGTTCTTTTGCAGATACCCAGCCATTACATTACCAAGCCAAAATCCTCACGGATGTGCACTCAGCGCAGTCTGTACTTGTGACAGAATCATACCTTTCTCACTAACAGGAGCTGCAAACATCTTGTGACAGGTTCCCTTTGTGGGCTAGCAGTCATAGAACCCTGAAAAATACATTATGTCTTATATCAGGTATTAAAAAAACACCCACAAATTATAATGAAAACAAAGTTACCAGCAATTATCATTTGAATGTCTATCTTAATCCGTTTCAGATTACTGTTACTCTGAGGTATTACACCTTGATTTTTCTCCCCTCCTACTTCACCCCACAATTATAAGCTACTGTGTTTATTTAAGTTATTCCTTTTATAATCATTGCCATTTTAATACCAGCAATCTACATTGCTGAGCATTCTGCGTAGTGTCCTTACTGAAGCGCACTCTGTTCTAAATGCATTTTAATATTCGCACGTTGAAATCTGACAGAAAACACCCCAACACCTTTGGGTAGGCATGTGGGATCAATTATGTGGAATAAAGCACACGGGTTAGAAGTACCACAGCAGAGCCCACACTTTCCTTTCAACTCGCTAATGTCTCTGACCCCGCTATACAAAAGCACTTTAATCAACATTTGTGTATTACCTTTTTTTTTTTTTGCAGCCTTACTATTTAACAGTCTGTAAAAAATGTTTAGCGATCAATTATAGACATCAAGTTGATAGGCTGCAGGACTGCAGGTCGTTTACGCTTGCAGCTACATCTGAAAGAGTTTGGAAAAGCCGCATGGGGAGCAAACTGGCTTTTCCCCTTTAAATTTGCATGCAAAAAGACAGCTTAATTAAATCCAAACGAGGCTGTCTCCTCAACCTTTCTGAAGGCTGGTAACAGCAGGACAGCTCTTCTTTCGGGACTGGGGCGTTTGCTTTATGCCTTCAAGCCTCGGCCGAGTGTACACACAGTGCCCGTAAGAAATGTCACCATCAAGCGATCCTGGTAGATGGATTGGATTCTGATCGCATGGCCTAATCCAGCGCTGGAACAATAACCTGAATCCGGACCTGGCTACTGATGTCTGGTATGAGATATGGGTCAGTGAACTTAAGTGCTCTATTTGTAATCATAAAAAGAGAGATAATGCATAGGATGCTAAACTATTGCTTTGCCTCCCCTTCATCTTATGGGGAAATTGATGGTACATATTCTCCAGAAGGATAGGGAGAGGATGTGGCTGATTAGCAATCAGGGGTTTGCTCTAACTATGCCTTTCAAAGAGATTTCTTTCCTCTCTTACCACTATTTTCAGGAGAACACAAGTAATAAGAGTAGACTCCCCACTGTTCAGCTAAGGTATTGCTTTTAGGGGAGGGAGGTCTGCTTCATTACTTTATTAATCAAAGGCACCACCCAACTCCTCCTACATCCTTAGGTAGCCCAGCATGGTTTCTCAGACAGGCCCACCTCCTCTTCTTAGGGTTCACACACAGGCCGACTTGGCACCTTCTGGAGAATCTCCAGGATGTCCCCTTCCTGGCAGACACTCCTTGCTAGTAGCCTGCTAAGCTAGTGGAAGAATTAATTGTAGCTTGGTAGCTTTCTCTGACAGGCAGCAGGAAACTATTTTACAAGGGGTTTATTTTTATTAATATTAATCCCATAGCATCTAACTAGGCCAGTGGCAGTCTGTTCAGGACCTTCTCAGTAACTTGCTGTGCCTAGATAAAAACCAACCAAACAAAAGGCCATTTTACTGACATCCTGATTTTCAGATGAGTGCTTACTCATAGGACAGGTCAACAGTTCAATGGGAAATATAATTCAGGGGCTTGGCTTCTATCTTTACTGTATTCTTCAAAAATAGGATAACCCCAGTTCTCCCAGAACTGTATACAAAGTGAGGTGTACAGCACACGTATGGGACACCAGACATACTTGAAGCGCATCCCATATATCCAGTGTGCCTCAGGCACAAGTGCTGCCGATTCAGCAAGTGTCCAGACACCTCAGGTTCGACCTAACAGACATTTCAGGGTTGAAGAGATCCAGGAAAATCTAGACAGATGGTAACTCTTTCCAAAAATCGTTAAGTAAGGCAGTTCTGTAATTGTAGAAGTTAAATGCTAAAATGTGTTTCGGTTTAGGAAGACAGACTTCAGGAATACCATTTCTTGCCATGGTTTTTTGTTGGTTCTTAACCCAAGCTGGGCATTTGTTTGAATTATTACAAATGCATTGGTATGACTTCAGCCTGAAGTTACTGGGGTTCTATCGGACTGCAATAGAACTTTCTTTGCATTAACCAGCCAAGCACATAAACACTTTAATGATATGGTTTGTTCAGTAGCTCTGAGTTTCCTACAACAAAAATTACTTCTCTGTCACACTCAGCCCCTTCATACAGGCCTTTCTTCTCAGGGCACAAAATGCAAATCGAATAGCAGATCCATGGAAACTCAGCAAATACTACATTCTAGTCAGTACACCTCCCACCAGTGAAAATGTTTAAGCTGTTGTAGCATATAACAAACCTCCAGCAATCGCAGGCAACGAAATCGGAGGTGTAGAAAAGCGAGCGTCACTGTTAGCACGAAGCAAACTGTTAGGGACCCCTGTAAGGTGAGCCTCTTGGAGCTACGGCATTGCGCCGCAAACGTTTCAGACAATGAGCTACAGCGTTGCCATGGAGTGCTGGGGGAGCTGGGTTGTCATTAATCATAGAACGGACCATCTCCCAAACAGGTATTTACTTTATATTGACCTAAAGGTTGAAATAAATTATTGAAATCAGCATCAGTGTAGACCAAATCTCTTTGGAATAATTAAACGATATTAACGACAAGCATTTTGGTATATTCTAGTCAACCTTTAAAAAGCAACATGAAAAGCATAAAATATTTATTGTTATGTTTTCTAATAGACTTTATGACACATCATGTATTTTTGAGATTAAAGATTAGTTCTAACACATGATTTAATAATGAATGCAAATTATAAATGAATATTTAACAAACCATATCACGTTTTATGCCTTAACATATCCTTTGCCATTACTGTGACTGAATGAGAAATGGCTCTGTGATGTATTGTCCTGCTGCCTAGGGCCCTGGTGTTTTCACCTTGATATGGCCTTTAAAATAAATTAATTTGTTAACGTTTAAGAACTCTGTGTAAGAGTTGACATAAAACATTTATAAGTCTGTTTATGATTGAATGAGCCCATGCACTAATCAGACAATATTTATTTTAAAAATAATTTATTTAGCCAATTGTTCCATGAAAAAAAGATTTTGAAGTGTTTATTTCTAAACTGACTTTAGGATTAAGTGGTACTAATGGTACCATAAAGATGTTATATAGTGTTAATATAACCTGAGTATTAAAAACATAATGAATTTGCTATTTATGAACCATTAAGTTTTACCTCAACCTTAGAATAAACTTCCTATCATTACAGACCTATTAATAACTTTTCTGCCTGTTCTTCTCTACCTTTATTCTCTTCTTTGCTTTCCTCTACATAGTCAGTCACGTTTTTGATATTTGTAGCGTGAATTAAAATGTTTTAAAAAGCAATATTCTGTTTTATTCTGAACGGTATTTTTGAGTATTTTGTTTGCTTAAATGACAATACAGACTAGTACCACAGAAAGACAAAGAATATTTTTGTTTTTCCATTATTAGCTTTTAATGCTGTATCTATCCCTATTAAATTTATTTTGATGTTGCAGATGTGGGCTTCTCAGCTTCATAATTTTGTTTAAGTGGTCTAATTCAGACTTCCTGTTAAGAAAATAACACTACCTGTAACTTAAACCGAAGTACAGCCCTTATGTTGGGTGGGAGTTTCACTATATTCTCCAGCAAGTTTTAGTGACTGAAATAATAAATCTCACATCTACTGGTGCTCAACTGAGCTGACCACATAGATCACTGCAGTAATTTAATTGCTAGGAATAAGACTGACAGCAAGTTATAACAAGAACTTGGCTATTAATGTTTTATATTTACATAAGATTCTAAATATTTAGAACATTAATTAAAAAAATCTTATAAGAATTTTCCTCCACTACCCCTTTCAGTTCAAGGTTTTCACACCATTTATGACCCAAATAAGGTGTTTAAAGAATAGAGCATTAGATATCTGGGGAAAAATAGAAGAAAAAATTAAGAACAGAAAGAGGACAGGCCAGGAACAGTGAGATTCAAAAGGACACTGGCTAAAAGACAGTAAGAAACAATGAAATTCTATGAAATTACTACCCTTAGGTGAGGAATAAATTAATGAATTTGTTAACTAGCAAGAGAATTCTTACAGTAACAATCCTTACTCTATTCTCCTAGTGTCTGCCTCATCTGTCTGTAGTGCACTATCACACAGAGGTTTGGGCATTCATTTGTTTTCAGTTTGTTTATATATTTTCTCATATTTCCCAGGCATCCCTACCTCTTCCTGTCATCTTCTTGCAGTCATCTCTATTCATTTTTGCCTTTATTTTCTTCACATTTTAGTCTCCAGTGCAGTCATTCTCATTGTTGTTCGCTTGTGTTCACTTCAAACTACTTCTGACATAAGCTATACTACTTTGCAAAACGCCTCATGGTCAGTCTGGGGATCACTCCTGGTTAGGCTCCATTTCAACTCAAGTTTATCTTCATCTGCTGCTTCCTGTGTCTCAGGGAAGGCTGCTGCAGTCACCGATTCTCCTTCACTTCATGTCTCCTGAAAGACATCTAAGCGCACCCATACTTCCTCACGGAGTGAAAACACAATTGCTGCTGAATAGATTTGGAGAGAGATGTTATTTTATTTTAAATCATTACAGTCTTTCAAGAGCACCTAATAACTTAGTTCAGACTTCACAATTACTGGCATGAGAAAACAAAAGCAAGCAGATCCCAGTAGGATCAAGTACTAGCTGTCGGCCGAGCTGCTGGTATTCCACATCCACGCTTATGCCAAGTTTTACGATTATGCACTAACTGATCCCACAGTACAGAAAAGACAAAAGGTGAGAAAGACAATTGTGTGAGGGTTATTCAGTGTTTACCCTTTTTTCCAATTCAAAAAGCTACCACTGTGGTGGCACACCCTAGTTCTGTGCTGAACTCTCCACATACTAACAAAACCCAAAGCTGAGCACTGGATGACAGATTACTTTCACTCAGTAAAACAACATTTCAGCTCTTCCATGGTATTATTCATGTCCGAGGATGCTTTTGTTGCAGACCTAAATCCAGAAGATAACAACCTTGTTTCTCTTTCCCACACAGGTTCCCTCCCATACTGATACTCAGACTCCCCTCAAACATTTCACACCAGCGTCTCTTCCATTTATTGGCTGAACAGTTAATGCAGTGAGGTAAAGCATCACATCTAAGAAAGGAAGAATTTAAAAAGCCACACAGCACATCGGACAACAGTGTGAGAACTAACAGAAGTTAGGTTTAACTGCCCATGTTCTCCAAATGTTAGCAGGTTACATCCAGCTTGATGCGCTTTTCAAATCTGAGTAAAGTCGTTATTTTCAGTCATCTTAGCTTTACTCTAAGGACAACAGTCTCAATTCCACAGAAGGATCTCCAGGGGAGATGCATGGATTTCCTGCACTGCCACCATCTTCTCTCAAAATTGTCAAAAAGAAACAAGCCTCCACTGAATACCCTAACATTAATTCTGGGCTTTATTCAATGCCCACTAAAGACAACCACAACATTTTTATAGATTTCAATTTCAAATGTTCCACTTCGGTAACGTTTTACATGAAGCTAAGAGGTAGTCAGTGACCATAGGTAGGTGAGAAGTTTCACAGATTCTTTTCTCTCAACTCTCTTGAGGTCTCTTAAAAGGTGCATGGCAGGTACAGCCTAATGTGCTAGACAAGAAGCGTTAAAATATTACAATCTCTGCTTTGAAAATCAGCACTTACATTTGTGGCCAGAGAAAAGAAAAGCAGCAAAATTCAGATAGGTGAGAAAGCATAAATTAAACTGGAAAGGGAGAAATAATGGACAGTAATCAAGCAGCTGCTGCAGAAAGCAACAACGCTTTCAGCATAGCCACCTGAAAACTTAGGAATGAAAGAAACAAAAACAATTCCCGGCTGAAGTACAGACAAAGAAGATAACCCTCCCATAGGAGCACAGCATGATAAGTAGCCACAGGGAGAATCACTGTGATCAGTCAGAAAGGCAGGAGAGTTATTAGCTTAGCCCTGAACCTCCTACTTAATGTGGGGCCAGTGGTGATAGTTAACAGACCCTGGCTAAGGTGACAAGCTTTGGACCTGCTTGAGGAAATCCAATTGAGAAGCAGCCATGAGGAACAGCAAGCTAGAAACAGATGTTCCAGCTACCAGGATGTGCACACATTTAACCTGAATATGTAGAAAAAATATTATTTTCTATAGATAGTGATTTCATCTCCTCCTGCAGCTCAGGTGCTGCCAGATATCATCAGCCACAGCTAAAGCGCTTCCTTCACATTTTGGAATAGATCTTAAATCCGAGCAGAACTGTTTGAGTGATAGCTAGCGAATGAAGAATTCAAGGCACTCGATGGATATGCCGAAGATCCTTCTAGTATTCAAGCAAAGCACAGCTAAACTCATGGGAACACAAAAAGTTAAATTTCAACGTAGAGTTAAAATAATTACTAATGCCCATTTAGCCCAGCATAAACCATCAGGAAAGCCAGCTTTCTTTCAGCTGTCAATTCAGATTTAGCAACTGATGTTCATTACCCATACTTCTATCAATAAATAACTAGACCACCGCCATAGTAGGACAGGAGCAGATTTGTCAAAAGTAGCTGATTACGCTCAAAGGCAATTGTGCCAAATACAAACAAAACCTCAAAGTCTTTTGTGTATCTCTGGGCTCTATGGCATGTAAAGGAGAGTACAGAAGTCGTATGGGATGTTAATATCATACATAGAACATATACTCTGGTCTACATTTTCCTTTGCAGTTCTATAAATCTCATTAACATTTATGAAAACTATATATGCACCTCAGGAGAAGAAAATGACCTGCTATGTTGATTTGTTACAAGAAATTTACTATTCTCAACACAACATATGCCTGTTCCAGATTTCAAACACATCCCCTTTTAGAGACATACAACATCCCTAAACAGCTACTGCTAAATTTGTTTATAGTTGTACATTAAAAAGTGAGATAAATAAAACATGTGTAAGAGAAACTAATAGCATTGACTCTGATTGCAACAGCCTGTCTCTGAGCACATGAGGAACAGAGCAATATCTTTACAAACATCCTTCTTCTATGCCTGCCTTAACTTCTAAGCCTGTATAGCTTCAGAAGATAGGAGTAAATTAAATTACTGTCAGCCTCTTAATTTTATGTATTGGAAATAAGTTAAAGTGATACTACTTTATGTTCTCTTTTGCTGTCATTTGCAAAGCAAATAAGCTCAGTAATTTCCAAGATAATGATAAAATAAGAAGTCCCCGGCTAAAGAACTTTTTTTTTTTTAATCACTTCTAATTAAGGTAGAGTATGATAAATTACTCTGATATTAACCTTTAATGGATAAAGGCAGCTGAAAACATACTTGGTTTTTGTTTTAAGTAATACAATAGCAAGGAAAAAACCAGGATTAGTATATAGAATTAAAAACTTCACTATCTAACAAAAAAGGTAGCAACTTAGACTGATATATAAACTCCATGGGAAGGTATGAAACCTTTCTTCATTCTTTATTCTTCCAAGCTCTAAATTATCAAATATTGGATCTTAGTGTTAACTGTTTTTCCAAACTATAAGCACTTTGGGTTGACATACAGACACAGGAATTTTATGAAATATAGCTCTGTAGTACAGTGTTTCTTATGAACCCAAAGCAAAAATTTTTTAAAATATGCCTTCAACTTGTTTTAAATAACAATAATTTCTGGAACATCTGGAGAAAAGGTTTCTTCATAATGTAGCTTTGTCTTCAGAGGAACTCAACGGTCATAAGGCTAGAAATCTACCTATCTTTTCAGATACACTGAAATATTTCATTTCAGCCAGTTCAAGAATCTACAATCCACCTTCTCTTCGCTGAAAAACAGTAAAACCTCCCAAAAATAGAAGCATGTTAAAACCTGTACTGAAAATCTGTTCCATTTGCATTTAAAGTATGAAATTTAGTTTATTCTCTTCACGTTTCTGCCATCATTCCCTTGAAAATGTTTCTTTCTGAGCAAACATTTTGTTCAAGCAACTGTTTATTTTATACATGTAAATAACTAGAAGGTCCTAAACCTCAAGAAATAAAACATCCTGTTCTGAAGCAGAGTGCAAAAAAATTAAACTTATCTTTGAAATCTAAGTAAACTGTCAAAAGAAAATCAAACCTGTCAGAATGTATGTGCCCCTGTTTAAAGATAATTATCATTTATGTAATATTTCCTTACATTTCAATTAGTGGAAAGTAATGCATGCTAGAACAAGTAAGATAAAGCTGGTATCAGGCAGCAGAGATGCCAAAAAACGAGTTTCTTGGGAAGTCCAACAATTAAAATAACAATGTGCTAAAGAAGAGGTGTGCCCACGGGAAATCTAGATAGATGTTGGGGGTTCAGCACAGAAGCAGACTATGTCTGTTGCATACTGTGTATTGCAGGGTTCAGTCCTACAGTTCTTTACTGAGTGCTAAGCAGATGTTCTAATATATAAAAAAATCCAACCAAACAGAAGTATATGTACTACAGTCTTCAACAAAGAGGTGCTACGTGGACCTCTAAGACCAAGAAAACTACTGATTAGGAAAAAGCACTAGAAATAAGTGTTTTCTAATTGAAAACAAGTTTTCTTTTAGCAGGACAATATGCAAAAAAGTAATAATAGATATTTGCCATTCATATGGTATTACATCTAAAATTCTTTACACTGTTGAAAGTGGGAAGTTTTCAGTATTCCTATATTCCACTTGAACTTCAAAGACAATGCATTCAGGTAAGAAACATCAAAACATCTACCCTGACTTTTCCTAGCCCAGAGGATTGGGTGCAGATAAATCAGAACATACGAGATTCTGCAGCCATCATCATGCAAGGGAGCGATGTGATTAGCACACCAGCATTTTAAGCTGCTCTGTCACCTCAAGTGTCAGTTTATAGCTGGGTCTATTACAGGCACTATTTGGCACCCCGCAAGAAAAATTAAAATTCATACATCTGGATCACATCAAGATGCTTTAGTTCTTCCTCAGTGATGTATTTTACATCGCAGATCAACACTTAAGTTACTAGCATTAGTAACGAAACAGTTCTTCTAGTGATGGAAGAATTTCCAACTCCAACACTCACAACAGTTCAATTCCTTATTTTGAGCAAAGGTCCAACGCAAAGCCTCCCCATCAGCCTGGGAACCACACCAGTGCATTATTTCAAAATTGTGTTTAACAATGAATTTTTAAAAAGTGTTGCCTGTCTCCATGGACCCCTCCATAGGTGAGATAAGAGGAAGGTTAAAGGCACGTAATATACAAGACAAGGTCTGAATATCCAGGGACACTCTGGAGCAAAGATCAACTTCCGGGTTTTATGGATGTTTGACTCGTGGTTGGACACCTTAATAACTGCTTCATTAGCAATCAAAACCAGTGAGCCCATTCTATTATCAAACCATACCTCTAAGGGCCTTTTTACTTACAAAAGTAATTTTTACCTCAGGGTACAGGTTTTTTGCAGGCCTAGTGTACTAGACAGAAGGGACAACGTTCATAGTGGAATTCAAATTGTGATGTAAAACAATACACAAAAATCCCATGAACTCAGTTCCCCTCTCCATAATGCATCCAAGTTAGATGCCACTATTCCAAAACACAAAGCAAAAAAAAGTTCACTAATTACACATGTTGATCTCATATTTAATCATGCATTTGCATATGTGCATCTGACAACACAATCAACAACACCGCTAAGTCAATCAGTTAAATATTTCTGGTCCTATCCTTTGGCTGAAAGCGAGTACAAGTATCAATAGTTGGAAGTATTCCCAAAGCACTCCTTTCAGCAAAAGTGGGTTCTATTTAAAATGTGACTGTGGATCACTCCCTTTGAATTTGCTAGTCCTGAGTATTATAGATCATTGTGATTGTGAAATTCTTCAACTGCAGATTGGCTCAGAAGTACTACCTTTAGGAGTACTTTACTACTACCTTTAGCACTTCTGGGTCCAAACGGTGAGTATGTTGGAAATTCCTATAAATATGGATGGTAATTTTCTAGGTTTAGTCCACTGAACACTGAGGATTACAAAGAAGGTGCCATGAAGAGTACTTTGTGTGTGCATCCACATTTAAAGTAGTTGTGTTTACATTAATTTTAAAACATATGAGTGGATCTTCACAGCACTTTGCTCCAAGGGAAGCCTAGCTACTTCCATAGGGCAGCTGGAAGTCTACAAGTATAATGGACAATTATCCAAAGCAGTCACTAAAGCTGCACAGCCTTCCTCTGCCCGCAGATTGCAATATGCATTTGTGTGGATTTTAACACTTCTGAACCCATTTGCAAGCATGGTTATAACCTCCAAGTGGCCAGGTATTATCCCCATTAACAGGTGGGGAAAGTAAAGGCACAGAATTGCCAAAATGCCATTCCTTGCCCAGAAAGACCTCAGAATTGTCAGGGACCATGTCAGTACTAATCAATGAGTAGACCTGGTTATCGTGTGTCCCCATGAATGATTTTAGAGAGCTATTGGATAATTTGCAAGTTGCTTTCACAAGTTTTCTTCTGTATCTGAAAGGGCTGAGATTATAACACACATTTCAGCATCTGTCAGATTGCACTGCTGTGTAATTTCCACATTTTTTCTGGTTATCTCTCACACTAGTCTTGGTCTGCAAACATCATCTTTTTCTTCTCAGTTCCTTAAGAAGAACAGTTATTTTCCAGTTCTCTGTCATTTATTCTTAACAAGGATGTATCTTGTCTGGCTTCTAAATTCCAGATAAGCTTCCTCAATTTTTATTTCAGTACTTCTAGCAGAAGACTCACTAAGATTCAGATGATTAAGGTCTAAAACAATCAACATCCACATGAAAACCTAAGTGCCACCAGCAGGATCTAAACAATGTACTTTCATGAAAGATACCAAGGGATAATTATGCAATACTTGATTTGTTGGTAAGGCAAATTCCAGTCACACAGCACATACAGGATACCAGAATCATCACTCACACAGCAGGCAAAGTTCTAAAACAATCCATTCCTGTGGAAATTGAAGGGTAAAAACATAGTTTTTTTCCGGGGGGAAAAAAAAGGCAAACTGTGACAAAAAAAACCCACTCAACATAGAACCACCACTTCCACTGTAAAATTACAGGCTAAAATACCCTCAATGACTGATGGCCATTCCATCTCACTATGATGATCTACATTTAGTGGCCTATATACAGGTTAATCTTACTTAGCACTGAGAAGAAATGCTGCAGCACGGGGTGGAAAAACTCCCAGAAAACCTAACTTATCCTAAATGATTAGTGAGGGTCTCCCTCTGAAGACCTCCTTCCCTCAAATAAGAAAGTCATATTCTAAGATCAAAGCAGCATAGAAACTTTGAAAATATATAAAATTAAACCTAAACACCTTTTATATCAGAAAAGGAAGATGAGTCTGTTTTTACAAAAAACAAAAAATGTATAAAAGTATCCAGATGATTCCCCCAGCAAAGCCTTTTTTAACTTGACAATCTATTGCTTTGACATCTTTGGTCATTTTGTGTTTCACAGACTATTACATTAAATAGAAACAACAGAAAATTTTCAAAACAAAATATTGCATATTTATATTTGAAATGCAGATGCATGTCTTGCAAATGATCGGTGTGTTTAAGGCACGAAGTTGATTGACACATGCTTTCACTTAATGATGGTAATTACAAAGAATAACAACTCCAAACCACATCTGTTCAATGTAACAGCCTTGTGCTATGCAGATCACATTGAGAGCTGTCAGAAATGCCAGTTTTACCACAAATCATGCATAAGCACATTTGTAAGACAAGAAACAGATTAATAAGCATCAACACTTTTCTGTAAACACTTGTTGAAGAGAATAAAAGCTGTTAGCAGTGAATGAAATGATACAGCAGTGGATGCTTTCTCTATCCAGCTTGAAATCAGAAATTGCAAGGACAAAACGCAGGCTGGATCACCAAGTCCTGTAGCAAATCAAGATGTGGGAGTCTCCACCACCACACCTCATGTGAACAATATTTAATCATATCTACACTTTCTTATTGATCACTTCTCACTTAAAATCTTCATTTTCCATTGCACTAGATAACAACAAACAGAACATGTTTAAAGTGTGCTGAACTCAAATACCTTAAATACTGTACAGAGAAAGACCCCACTTAATTCTAAGTTGGGTAAGCACAGATACAAGTTTGTAAGTGTTATTTGTCCACTATTTTTTTTTTTTAGCATTCTCAGAAGAGTAGGGCTTTCGAAATGCCTTTTTTTTAATTGCATAACATTCAAATGAAAATTAAAGCCAAAGCCACCAAAAAGGAGAAAACTGAAATAACTAATTCATAAACACTATGAACCTTTTACCATACCATAATTGTATGTTCCTTATTCAAAACCTGTTTAAGATTCAGGGTCATGTTTTTTCTATAGCAAAGGAGCATGGAATTATAGGCAGGCAGTCATATGATCTCAGATGAGTCATTAACGTAACATGACTTTGTTTGCTTTTGTATGACAGAAGATATTACAAGATATAACTGAAACGCAGTGTAATTGTAGAATAAATAAATAGCACGATTTTAAAACAAAATAAGGTTCTTCAGTATGTTCCTCTCAGTAATATATACTTAAAAATGGAAAGAAAAAAGATTTTAGAAAAACCCTCTAAGAAGTAGTTTTCCACTAATGACTTAGTTCACTCTAATTAATCAACACAGGAACTGTACATGCACATATAACAGAAACTTAACAAACCTTTTCGGTTGTATGTCTTAATTTTCCAAAATCGTCTGAACTTATTCTTGTTCAGACTGCCACAAACTGTATACTGCCTTAGTGGATCAGTTAGACATCCTGCAGATTTAGCCCAAGATGGGACTTTGTGTGCATCATTTACTTTTAAATTTAGCTTTAATTTGCCTGAGTTTGATCAAGATTTTTTTTACTATTTATGAATAATGTTGATGCAGCTGCCTCGGGCATTTAAAGCCTACAGATAAGCCAACAGTGATTTACACCCAAAGACTTCATAAAAAGACTATCTGCCACCTAAGTATCATAATCTAGAGAATGTCCAGAAATAATAGTACAATTATTTTCATGCTCTAGGCTTATTCAGTTTCTAATAAAACGAAAAATAAGGTTTTTGTAACTAATAGGAGAGATCTTACTGAACATTAAGTCTCCTATATCCTGCAAACCATTTCATTACTAGGCAGTCCTCCTCAAAATCATACAGTCACCTACAAAGTTTGGATCCAGCCCTAATTTCGTATAAAATCCACATGCCTCTGTTTTTTTGTTAAAACGGCATTATTCTTATCAACCTACCTAGCTGCGTGCGTGATCACGCTGGAGATGACAGATCCTAGTAAGGAAACCAGGGAAGTATCTTCACAACATATTCGGAACTTCTAAAACTTGCATTTCTAAAAGTCTGTAAAACCTACAGAACATGACAACAAAAAAGGCAGCTACCAGGATTTTAAACACACAGTAGCACTGCTTTTACCAAGCCATTAGCAATAAAATGAACAATCAGTGATTATTCACTGCAACTGTCAAGCAGAAATGGTAATACCATTCAGCCAGCCGGTTTGCAAAGTGTGTCACCGCGCGAGCCAGGGCTGAAAGTTCTTGAGTAAGGAGTGCACCTGCCCATCAGAACCATTGTTTAACCCCCCCACCCCCCCGGGGTACAGCACAGCCTGCTTCCTAGTGGGGTAGGAAAGGATTCGCTAATGTAATATTCTTTATCACAGCAAATATGTAACAAATTTTCCTCAGAAACAGCTGCTTCTATGGTATCTTGGCATTTGAGTAAATTATTTGCCGAAATTCCACAGGGAAGGAGGTACTTTAAAGGCTGCCAGCGAGTCTGATAGGGCTAGAAGAAGAGTGAAGAGGCACAGCTGTGACAGCTGAGAGCAGGATAAGCTGCCACTGATCTGTT
The DNA here is from genome assembly GCF_000690775.1 of Eurypyga helias. Lineage (NCBI taxonomy): Eukaryota > Metazoa > Chordata > Aves > Eurypygiformes > Eurypygidae > Eurypyga > Eurypyga helias. The sequence goes on from NW_010268980.1 coordinate 28,249, forward strand.
TCTATGCTTATCACAACACCCATTAATCAATTCCAATCACAGCAGGCCCACCAACTACACCATACTCCACCTCTCAAAAACTGACTACTCAGCCTTGTAATCCTCCTGAAAATTGTTCATCTGAAAAAGTGTCAGAGGGACCGTGCTATTTACTTTATGTTAAAAGTCTCTATTATATTTAGGGTTTGTTTGGGGTTTTTTAATCCAGCCACAGTTGAAATATATCCACAGGCCTTTCTTTCCAAAAGTGTTAAAAATTTAATTTTAAAGAAATCAAGTAAGTGAAAAGAAACTGTTTTCCTTCTGTTTTTGCTAAATCGTGCCATAGATACTAATTTTAGGGAACTTAGGTCAACAGTAGATCAATAGGTCTGTATCTTCAAAACAAGCTATAGTTTCCACCCTATCCTTTAAAAGGGGTCTCTTTAAATACAGTTTTCATTATGAGAAAAATTAAAACTAGAGTTACAGTTAAAATGACCGAATGCACAAATACACAGAATGCCCCAAACTGCACTAATTGGAACATAATTAGATGTGTTCTAGTTGATGACAGGTTTCCTATTATTTTAAAGTTGGTTTTAATAATTGTACTTTCCACTGACATTAAAGCTATCATGAATGAGTTGTATTCTGAGCAAATGGCTGTAGGGACACCACTGCCCACTATTTACACACATCACCTGCTCACCTGGATGTGCAAATTCTGCAGGTTTTGAAGGAATAGTCTCATTTGTTCAATACATAAATGGCAGTAATACGCATTCACTAGAACAACTGAGTAACCAGCTCTGCAATTTCTTTGCTTGATCACTAATTTTCTAGTCATTAATGCATTTTACAGTTCCTGCTTTTGTTGACCCCAGGTCTGTCCACACCAAAACAAAGTTACAGGTTCAGAGAATATTCCATCAATTAATTAAAAGCAGATCAAATAGAAATATTTCTACCGATTGCAAGTTCCACGAGATGCTAAAGGATAACACGGGAACCCCTTTCCATAGAATCTAGAAGGCAAACCCGCCTGAGTGAGATCTCTTGGAAAAAGGAGTGGAGACACCTGAATTTCTGTCTCTCGCTGCTTCTCTGTTACAGAGAATTCAGCCTGGTGTTGACAGGCCAGAAGCTTAAGCTCAACTGGTCATCAAAGAAAGCACTTAATCAGAAGCCTGGCTACTTAAAGCTACCACTCCGAAGGAATAAGTTCACTTTGTCGATCTCTTTGCAGTGTCAGTTTAAAGCTTGGAAGGAGATTTTTGGAATAACCAAATAGATTTACAAGCCAGAGTCCCTCTACTGTCTAGTGGTATATCTGCACTGAAAGTGCATGGCAGGTTTTGGAAAACATCACAATACACCACTTTAAAAGCTTCCTTATTTATGCAGCTGTCATGTCATGGAAGACTTGTACTCGACCCTTTTATGAAAAGGTGTGTATTTTAATAGCGTTATGGGTTTACAAGACTAGATGCCTGTTTTGACATTTGTGCAATTTTACTAATTACCAGAGAACGGCACAGGTATTTTCTGAACACCGCATTACAAGTGCATGCAATTTACAGGACTTCAAAACACGCGTATTTGCAGAGAGTTGCTATTATTTACACAGCATCAACAGTTTTCTAGTTGATATACAAGCTAAAGAGAGCCTGGCATAATTGCTGTACAACAACAAAATTTATATTAGTCATTCAAGGAAGCAGTGGCTCACACCACTGGCAAGCAATTCGCTTAACTTCTGTATTCTTCCTTTATTTTATATCAATCAAAGTGTCAAAAGAGATATTTCATGATAGACTTAAAGCTCTTATTACCAAGAAGAAGTTGTGGGAGATCCTCTATGCTGTTCATGTAATAGATATTATTATGTAATATCACTTGTAATATCATAAGATTTACTTTTACGCTCATTATTAAAATCATTTTTACAAATAGATAACTACACTGTATGCATTGGCACTGCAGAATGGACACAATAAACATGCTCGGGTAATTCTGGATTAACAACCAAATAATGTAAGTGATGGTATTGGTGATGACTTTTCTAACCCTATGAAAAACATGGGAAGTATGACAGCTGCCATTCATTTTCACATCCATTACCTTCCTACCTTTTGTCACCTTCATCATACTGGAGATTTAAGGATTTTCTTTCTTTTTTTTTTTTCCTTCCTTGACCTCCCTTCAAAACGAGCAACAACTCACTCTTCTAGATGGCATTTCTAGGAACAATAGCATAAAGTAAAAATGTTACCTGTGTAATATAAAGGAATTTTGATTCTTGGGCCCTGCTATAATTTCCCCCACACACACTTATTTTGAGCTCTAAACTCCGTAGATTCCCCCTACATTTGGAAAATGCCTACCAAACAGTGAGTATTTACACAATCTAAACAACAACATATAGCTTTACCTAAGGAAATTCCTGATGCAGCCTCTGCAGTGGCAAACTAAAAAAGCTTCACCCTTTTCAAACTACTTTTACAATAGAATTTTCCATTTGCTCTAAAATAGAAATGTCTATATATTTCTCATGTAAAAATAAACAAGAAAAACTGAAGGGGGAAAGATTGCTTCCAGCAGATAAAGCACAGGCTAAGAAACCACAGACAGTATCAACCTAGAGGTCTGCATCTCATGAAGGTGGAATATACTGATGTGCTCTGAATATCATGACATTTGAGAGTACAAAATTAATAGAAAATATCAGATGTGCTTCCACATAAGAATATAGAATCACAGACGGGTTTGGGTTGGAAGGGACCTTAAACATCATCTAGTTCCAACCCCGCTGCCATGGGCAGGGACACCTTCCACTAGACCAGGTTGCTCCAAGCCTCATCCAGCCTGGCCTTGAACACTTCCAGGGATGGGGCATCCACAGCTTCTCCGGGCAACCTGTTCCAGTGCCTCCCCACCCTCTCCGCGAAGAATTTCTTCCTGATATCTAATCTAAACCTCCCCGCTTTCAGTTTAAACCTATTACCCCTTGTCCTGTCACTACAGGCCCTTGCAAAAAGTCCCCCCCAGCTTCCTTGTAGCCCCTTCAGGTACTGGAAAGCTGCAATATACTTACTCTTCATAAATAAAGAAAACAAACTAGCACAATCCATCACATACCAAGTTTAAAGAACTTAACAGAAGTCTAATAACACAGCCATAAATTACTATTCTACATTAATTTGGCTTTTATTGACCTCTTGATCATAAAAGAGCATTGATAAGCTGTCAAAAGAAATGTGCACAATTCCTGATTTATGTAAACAAATACTCAAATATTAGAATCAGAAAAAGAGACCACAGAAATAATCTTAGTTGATCCAAAAGCCAACTTTGTGCTTTCAAAGTTATATTTTCAATCCTATAGAAGCAGAAGTGTTATTACTATTTATTGTGACTATACAGCCCAAACAGAAATGGAAGAAGGAGCTGGTACACCTGCACCGCCTACTGAATTATTAAGTTCCTGTTGAAAATGCTGGCAGGTGACTCCGTCCTCACAAGAGACCTAGGAAATAAAAACATTTTGTGGCAGGGCAATTTTTAAGCAGGAGTCACCCTACTGCTTTATAACTGTAAAAAGTGTCAACATCCTGCAAATATATGGCTTCCACATTCTAACACCTAGACAAAGCAGAAAAATATTTCAGAGTCACATTATGCCTTTAGCCTCAAAGAAACTTTCCAATTTAAGTGATCTTAAATGTACTAGTCACAAGCACCCATGTTTAGGTTTAACTGCTTGTATGCAACATTCAAGGTTTCCAAAATACTGCGGTGATTTTCAGTACTGTTTACAAGACAGTTTTTTAGATTACACAAACAGATTCCTTCAAGGATGTCGTCTTATATCTTTCTATTTTAATCTGAAGCTCCAATTATCTGAGAAACGGGAGAAGAGCTAACTGTGCTGCTTTGCACCTCTGTGCATCTGTGAGGAACAGGTCACTGATGTCTTCACTTCTCCACGCAGAGGATGCTGGTAAACACCCCCTCAGGACAGAGCATCTCTTGGTTAAAGTGTGCAGCACAGCACAATCTTTATTCTCTGGACATCACAGTCTACCAATACAGTGTTGCCACCGCAACGTGTCACAAGCGTGCTTTGTGTATTGTCTGTCTTACTGAAGTCTCATCTGTCCTAGACCCCTGCCGTAAACTGACAGCATGGGAGCCCAGTCTCAAGCACAGTGAAAAGGGGCCATTGAACTAACAGATGAAAAAGCAGGTTCCACTGTGTTTCTAGGTGCTGTAAGAACAGCCACACACGTTCATCTAACATCACGTATTAAAACGCACAGGCAGTGGAAACGGCAGGGCTTGCCTGCATGCGGTGCTCCTCCGTTCAAGTGATAAAGCCTGCTTCACCTGTTTCTGTATACAAGGATGTTGTCTACAGCCGGTTTGCGGTTAACTAAGGTCCTTTACTATGCTAACTGTAAAGTTATAAACCAGCTGTAAAGTTGGTTAACAGCTGGACTTGATGATCTTAAAAGGTCTTTTCCAACCTAAAAGATTCTATGATTCTGTGATAACTGTATCCCTAAGTGTCTATTAAACTCCTGCAACAAGTAATACACTGGCCATTCCCTGAAAGTTAATAAATACCACCTCAGCAGACCCTCCTGAAGTTAACAAATGAATTCTTAAAGAAACACAGTTCAGAAAAATATAATTAGACCACTGGTTTGCTTTGCAGCCAAGACAGAGGAGCCACCTAAGCTACTTGAATACTTTCACCCCCCATCTGTTGAGTAAGAAATAGTTTCTCACATTTGCAATGCACTTTGAGATCTACTAGATGAGAAACACAGCAGATTTTCATGCAATTCCAGTCACAGCAGATCAGGAGATAGTTTTACAATGACTCAATAGCATCAGAATTTGGAGAGGTCAAACCACAGCTATTATGATCCAAGTACATTAGTACTCTGCAAAGAGAAATCCTGTCTTTAAATTGTATCTGATCAAGAAATGTACCTACTTCCGGCTTCCTAAAAAAAACAAGAACCCCACAAACCAAAAGGAACCCCCAACTTTAAGTTCATGACTTGATATATACACATCAGGAGATACATCCACTACTGATCTTTCTGCAAAATGCATATTTAATATTTTACATTAGTTTAAATTAAAAAGGGGGCGGGAGGGGAGGGGAAGGAGAGGGGTGTTGGGTTTAATTGTTGCATCCATTTTAAATCTACTCATTGGTTTTCTTAATTCATTTATTCTATTGCAATGACACTAAAGTGCAGGCAAAAACATTTGGGAAGAATCCCATACTACCAAAACACAGTAAATAAAATAGTTTCTAAACCTACGGTCTGAGTTTTTGCAAACACAGTAACTGACAAATTGGATTGCTTCCTGCAGAGTTTTATGCTTATATTGGAGTGGTGGGATTGTAAGTAAATACAGATTGCTCATTAAACAAAGAATCTCCTTCTCAAAGAAGAGCCCCCCCCTCTTCCCCCCCAATTTACAACCTCATTATCACAAGCAGCATAGACTTCTCCAAGGCTGGTGAAAGACAAGTATAGTTTATATATCAGGTCTTCTTAGACATTTGGATACAACTTGAAAATACAGTGTAAGGCATGCAAACCAACACCAGGGATTATTTTAAACAGGGAACAAAAGAAGTTACTCAATTTTTGAGTACTGAGCTTCTCTGAAGACATTGACAGGCTTTCCTAATGATACTTCCATCTTATTCAGTGCAAATACAAACCTTAATAAACCTCTGTTTCACCACGAGAACACATTTAAAACTTCTGTTTACAAAGTTAACCTGTTAAAAAATAGCTTATCTTTTGGTTTTTACCTACCAGTCACAACAGGAAACATCGTCATTTCCAAGTTCCATCCTCAACCCACTACATGACTTGTGGGACAGACAAGGAGGAATAAGGAGCTATCCAAACTCCTGTGAGGCAAAAAATTAGGGTTTTGGTAAGCATTTTGGTGATCAGAAGCATCTGAAGAATGAACTTGAAGTTAAACAGGCATAAGATTTACTTCACTGGGCCATCATCCCTCCTAGCATTACAGTTTCTAACATTACATCTGAGGTTCCCCCCATCTCCCCCTCCATGTGTGCTATCCGTGTGAACATCATAGGAAAAGTCGTTCCTTGAGATCAATTATGTAGTTAAGCCCACTATTTTAGAAATATAGTTGTGATACTGGCAAAAACAGTTATTGGACTATATTTTGCACGGAAAAAAATTACTTTCTTTTAATAGTAACTTTAAGGCACTGAAAATGCTAAACTAACAAAGTGAAAAATGTCTAGGACAGTATATATTTTTGCATGCGATAACAGCTATCTGCATCGTTACAGCTACAGTGGGTATCATAAAACTACTTAAGGGAACATATAACTGTTACCCAATAAACTACATGATCCCCCAAACAGATTTTTACGTAGAAACTAATTTTTCACGAATATGGCATGAGCGTGAAGTGGCAATGAGATTCCATCCATGCCTGCTTGGGAGGGGCTGCCGAAAGGGCGCAGAACTAGTACACTCTTGTCAAACACTTCCATCTAGTGGCTGCAACGGGAATGCCACGAGTTAACTGCCGAAGGAATTGCGACGGGGAATACAACCAGTTGACACCACCTTCTAGCAAACAGCCCTCTAACAAAAGGTTAGTATTTGACCAAGCCTTCCTACCGCCTTAGCGGGGGATGGAATTCACCACGTCATATACCCATCCTCTTGAAACCATGGAAACACAGGGTAAAGACAGCAGAACTTTAAAATAAAGTAAAATAAAAAAATCCAAACTATGAGTCTAGACATTTTTGTTATTGTCCATATTTTTCAGAGAATGCTGTTCAGGGACGGCGCTGGCAAGTAGCAGAATTAAAACAGTTATGAGAATCAAGTGTTAATAAATGACAGATTGTTGCTGCCAGGGCCAATTCAGTAATTCTATAGCCAAACCAGATTTTATCTAATTTGATGGTCGAACGAAGCCGGGAAGCACCCCGGCTATCTCCTGCAATAGTTGTGGAACACAGCAGCACACCAACACAGTATTTTAGGGGTCCATAACACCTAGAAAAAGCTGTAAGAGCACATAAAAGATATTTAAACAAATGCTTTTAAGAATATAGTTTGAGATTTTAGAGGTAAGTAAAACTGATTGAATTTTTGTAAGGGGACAGGCAAAACAGAAGACCAAACTGTCCTATTTATCAACTTTGTGATCCACTGTTGAAGATGGGTCAAAAAGAGCATTTGTTTTATGTCACGCTTACCCTTCTGGCTTTGTCAAGTCCCTTGTTGTCAAGTGCTCTTTTAAAAGGCATTTAGGACACCTACTTTCAGCATACTCTGGGACGGCTTTTGAAGCAAAGTATCTAACATTAAATATGATTTAGACATTTCAATTTCACATTTTATCATTTCACCTTAGTTTTTTTTGTCTCCTTGTATACATGAATAGATAGCAAAGTTATGATACAAAACTACCAGTACAGAATTTCAGATCCAGTTTGGTGCTAGAAAGCTGATTTACGTGGTTTTTTCCCCTCTCCTATGTTGAACAAATATTGATGTTTCACAAAACCCACACTTAGTTGTCATCGTACATTCATTTTTTTAAGCAATAAGATTTTCATTTTACCCATTTTACACATTTACTGCATTTTCCCCAAGTTCCGTGAAAAAAAATACCAAAAACCTTAATTCTTAAAAATATTCTATCATTACTTTCATATTTTATTTCAAGAATACAATTCAGAATTCCATCTCAGAACTGCGCTCGTGATACCTGAAGGACGCTAGCATTAGATTATTCCTATATACAGAGAAATTCCCCTTAGTCACTAGTAAACCTGACGGAACACACTGTAGTAAAAGCTATTGCAGTGGCACATAGTCTTAGCAGAGGATCAAAGTTTCATTGCAGTTTACCAAACCAGTTTGTTCTAGCACAGGTAGTTTACAGTCTATACAGGGCACAACAGGTTCTCAGGACTAGGGATGAGGATGAAATACACCATTAAAATAAAAAGCAGCAGTAGACTTTAATAGAAAGCCATTAAAGCGTTCATGTGAATGAATACATACACTCAAAGTAAAAATTCAAAAGATTCTCTAAAAAGTCAATTCCAAAGCCTGAACAAATCCTTAGAAGGCAGCCACACTCATTGACACAACTAGGTGATAGAAAAGTATAACATAAGTATCACAGAACGGTTTGGGTTGGAAGGGACCTTACAGACCATCTAGTTCCACCCCCCTGCCATGGGCAGGGACACCTTCCACTAGACCAGGTTGCTCAAATATCACGACAGCAAAGATGTACAGAACATTAGCCATCCTGTTTCCTTTTCAGGAGCTCAAAGTAGCAAAAATTGTTCTTCAGCCTCTGGGAAAAACATTTTAGTTCACAACTATGACGGGTTCTCGCACCTTTACTATTTTACAAACATGCTTTCTATACTTACATATTTAGCTAGCTTCACATTTGAGTGCAAGATTTGGTACACCGTGTCAGCATACAACATAGCTTCTCATTTTGCCAAGATAAACAATCTCTATCAATACCATTGTTTGCACATTAGGGAGAGAGGTAGAGATGCATTAATGCAATGTAATTTCCTACCATAGATAATTAACACACATTTTAACATAATTTAGTAGAAAAGGTTTATACCAATATATAGTACAAATACATAGGTAGCCCATGAGACCAAAACTAGTACTGTAGCAGTTAAAATAAATGCCAAACTACAAGTTTAAATGTATTTAAATCATTACAAAATATTTTAACGAATCCACAGACTTAACTTTTTTAAATAACAAAGCAAAGTAGTACAGTTAATCTGTTTGGGTTATTTTAAGCTTTGAAGTCTGCCTCCAAGATATTGTCCTGGTTACCATAACAGCCATATGTACCCAATAGGAGAGAAAAAGAAAAAAAAAAGAAAAAAAAATCAAATTCTTTAGGCAATAGCATATACCAACCCAAGTGAAGTATTTTTTATTAAGCCATTGTAGTCGTGTAAAGATTAGTCAAGTAGTGCTTGCAATAGGCTTAAGAAATCTGCATGGAAGACATCAAATATAGTTTAACTCCATATGAATATACGGGTAGAGGAGTGGCTTAGGTTTTTTTATTTGTGGTTTGGTGGAGGATTTTTTTTGTTTTGTTTGGGATTTTGTTTGTTTGTTTTTAAATTGCAGATGATTACCCTAAGGTTTTTTTTAATACTTCCATTCCTTCGCCTCAACTATTCATACATTTTTCTGATTACAATTTACTTGGATCTACTTTAATTAGGAGAGATTAAAAAGTAACTCTGATTAAAAAAATATTACACTGCAAGTATCTTTCTGTGGCGCTTGCTGCTGATGAAATGTTAACTCAGACACCTCTTTTTAGTTTCATTCTGTTTTCACTGCAACAACCAAATTATTTATTAGATGATGACATGCACCATCTCCTGTTCTAGGAACCAGTACTGTTGTGAACATAGACATACTAAACAAGAACAAAATAAGAACAGGCAAGAAAAAACAAGTCAAGAGTAATCACATCTTGTTACATATACTGATTTCAAGTCCTAAAACCCAAAATAAAACTCCCACAAACCAAAAACCCACCTTACCATGAAAAGTTTCAAAATACACAAAAGCAACAGGACTCATCTAATCACAGTATGTTAGATTATATAAAGAATGAGAAGAGATTTCCTGTCCAAAAATAATAGCTTGTATTTGCAGAGGTAGTCTCCTCTTCTGCCTGTAGATGCCATTACTGGATCAAATTACATCTAAGCTGCAGCTTGTTTTTCTGTATCTGGAGCATTCTCATGAGTTGATGAGTGCTAGAAGAGTTTACTTACCTTTAGCTTCTAACACCAGTACATGTTCTTAAAAAAGCACAGCTAGTATGCACTTTTTTCTAAAACCGCATTTACCCAGAACATGTCTCAAAAAAGATGGGCTAACGGTGTTTGAAGGCTTTTCAGTTAATGCAAGATTCATATTCTGGATGTTATCCTTATCATGTTCCTTACTTGGGTTTAGAGATAAAAAAAAAAACCACCACAGTTCACTGCCTAATCACACCTACTTTGATTGGCTTCACCAATTTCCACAACAAAAATCTATTTACTTTTTTTTTTTCCCCCCAGTAGTTTACCTCATGTATGTGCTGGATGATGTTAAAAAGTGTATTTTATTTTCCTCCCATTAAAATAATAAAACTAGAGGCTGAGTTTTTAAAAGCAGTAAAGTAGCAGATCAGTACTCTCAAAATCATTATGTATTTTTATTAATGTAGTACTATTTTTCAAATGAAGTACTGAACTAAAGAAATCGCCATTTCTTAAGTGATTTGTATTATAAAGAGATTTTATTTCATTCAATAGATGTTTCATAGTTTTGTATTTTCAAATTAAACTAGGGTGCAGAAGTCTGAATACCCCAACTCACCACTTCATATTTAAAATCAAAACAAAAGTTTTCCTTTTTCTTTTATTACAGAATAAAATACATGGGTCAAGTAAATAAAGTTCTAATTACTTTTTACCTGAAATCTGACCAAATAATATCTTCCTGAGGGAGTAAGAGAGGACATTAAAGGAAACAAACAACAAAAACCACCCCAAACCCCACTCAAAACCAAAAGCAACACCACAAGAGCCAACCCACAAACAAAAACTATATCAATACATAGAACAAATTAAAGCCATCACAACTTTGGGAAACAATACGTCCCGTTCAGGTCTCTCAACATTTCATTGTAACGCTTCCCACTCCTGCCCCACGCATGCTCCTGAGCATTCACTCCACATTTCTTTCAGGGACAGAGATGAAGACTACAGCTTTGAGAACCCTAGAGAAAAATTGCTTAGGAAACTATTTAGTGCTCTTTGCAGAAGCATGACATCAGCTACTACAGCAACAAAGCTTCAACCAAAGCCATAAAAGCCCCAGTAATGCAAGTGTACCTATGGCTGCAGATAGAGAAATAGTAACTAGAAAACATTATCTAAAGAGAGGAAGCACGCATGCTCAGGGGTATAGCACAGAGACTCACAGGTAAGCCAACAGGAGCAACCACTTCAGTCAGCAGCTCACAGCTTTTGCTCCAGGCTCGTAGCTATGAGAGATTTTTATGCGTGTGGGCAAGCAAAGCTTGAAAGAGTAAGTGAATGTACTGTGTGAACAGTTATCTGCTGGAAGTAGATATCTTAACTTTATTAACAGTTAATTAATGAAAGGTTCTAATAAATAGTGGTTGCAATCCCACTTTCATCTCAATTCCCCCATCAGAGGAATTTACACTAATAGATATCCACAGATGTAATTAACTTTGTGACGTACCGAATTAAAAACTCTACTTAAATTGCACTGTCTTGGTGTCTGTCTTATTTCATGGTTTAGAATAAACTCTAGAAGTACTACTATGAGAAGACTCTTCCGTGTATTACTGCTATGTGCCAGAAGCTATCCGGACCCTGACCTCACAGTCAGATCTGCAAAAACACAAGATGGTGAAAACATCTGGACCATACTGCACATCCCTTTCAGCAATATCAGGGTCTACTTCACCTCACCACTCTGCCTAGCAGGTGATGCAGATGTGTTACGTCTGTTCCACTGCTGACATGTGGGTTTAACTCACACCTACCTCCAACTCTTTGGAAGGACTAGTAAAATTACATACCACCTCAAGTCAATCCACCCCAAAATCTGCCTGCTGTGATCCCAATTCCCTGACATTCATAATTTATAGCTGACCTAGACTAAAGTTACACCTTACCTTATGGTATGTTACACTAATCGATTACTGGAACTTCAGCTAGGCTTGTTGATGTATTAATGCAATGTTACGAGTGCACTAACTCACTCTGACGATGTGCAGTCAACCATGTAAATCGTAATGAAGTACTCCAATGATGTGTAACTGTAACAAGGGCACAAGGCTGAAGAAAACAATAGCACAAATTGGGTGTGTTAACATATTACATTCCCATTTTAGAGTAACAGCAATGTGAATAAGAGGCTGGTTAGACATGGTTAGTTGTGGGGGGGCGGACGGAACAACACAAACAAAACACCCTCACCTAAACGTCTAAGCAGCAGGAAGCCATTGGCAGCATTTTCACTCATCCTGCAAAAGCTAAGTTTGATACAATTAAGGATGCTCACCTGATACCTCAGTTAGAAGTGTATCAGAAACCCATTTATTTGCATGGTCTTTCTCCTAAGTTTCAGAAAGGCTAAAAATCTGAAGTCAGTTTGAGCTACAAGTTTGTAAAGAAAAGGTTCTCGTAATAACACACAGAAATACAAAACCCAAGATGTTTTCTGAGCAATGCTTCTCATTAAACACAAGAAAAAACCCAAACATGATTAATTATCTAGTCAGATGAAACACCAGTACCACTTGAATAATTCTGCAATGGGGACTTGGCATAATAATACAATATTTATTAGCGGAAATTGGAAGGGATTGAGTATTCTGACATTAATAAGTGTAAATTAGTTCATGAGTATTCAGCCTCTAAATGGGTGCTGTTAAGTGTCTTAACAGAGAAGAGAAACCTAGGTAGTCGTTTGGTTTGTTTTACTTGTGAGCTACAGAAAACACTTCTTACTAATATTTCAGATTTTTACACCACAATACTTTCAGCAAGGAAGCAGTACAAAGGAAGGTCTCAAAACCAACTATATACAGAAGAAAAATGACAAGGAATTTACACTTAACGTTTTTAAAATTTGTGATAAATTACGTGATCTTGTTTCACTCTTCACAATGTTTCACTATTTACAATACTCATGCTTCCATACACAATTCAGAAGAACCAGTTATATTTTTAAAACTTTCAGCCAAATACAAAATTTACAGAAGTATAAATAATGCCAGGTTTTTCGTCACTTTTAAAGCATAAAAATCTGAGCAACTGAATATACTTTGTTAACCCTTAAGCGCACTCGTAAAGGCCTTTACCATAGGAAAGCGAATAAGCAGCTAATTTCCTTCCTCGTGTAGGAAGGAAATTATTAGCTGTGATAAAACATGAATATTTTTGAGGCAGGACTGCACTGCAAGACTTTTTTGACAATATATTAAGGTATACTCGTCTTATGTGGGTTACTGGTTCAGTATAATTACCTTTTGCTGTCTCCTCCAAATCAGAAAAATCACTGTATAACAGCACCAATTGCAACTATAGTGTGAAAGTTTTCAGAGGAAAAGGATGATTGACTCTCATTTACTGTAGTCTTTTTACAGAAAATAGTTCTAGGAGCCCAATGTGTTCTCAAAGACTTAAGTTCTTAAGGTGCTGAGCATCTTCCTCCAGAAGGAAAAGGTGATAGCTATGAAAATCTGGCTTGTAAACTCTGATACATAGGAAAAAAACGCTTAGGTTTTAGCTTATCAAGTTCTGAGTAAAATGCTCTAGGTCCAGGCCTCCTATAACCCAATATTAAAGAATAAAAATTCAGATCCGTTTTCAGCCTTAGTATCAATTTTCATGGGCTTCAGCCACCAGACTAAATGTAAGAGTTTAAACAATGACTACAATAAAAAGCACAAAGTAGTAGTTAGCCAGGAAAGTTCTCTACAACCTCATAGGATGACTTACATGTTATTTATAAAGAGCTATGCTTCTAATCCCCTATGAATAGTACTGAAAATAATTCGAGCAATCAAAAGATCATTCACTAGCAACAACACTCAATACAACCTTACTTCAGGCTGAGTTGAAGAGCACCATCACTGACACTTGAGATTTTTCAGAGGAGTACAAAACCACTAAAAGCAGCACTCAAATAAGGTTGTAAAGTACTTTTACCATCTCCTAGTTTTCCCCTACAAAAATAAATGTGTTTGCTTTGTTTTTTTAAAAAATTGAGGTTGACATTTTAAAAAAAATGAAAGCAAAACCACACCACACTTTTAAGTTGCAGTAGCACTACTACATCAGAACACAGAGGTGAAGCAACAGTTTAAAAAAAAATTGGTACCCACATGATCTATCTTCCAAGTGTCTAAGAGAGAAAGGCAGTTTTCTTATCCAGCTGTATTTAACATGTAAGTTTACATTACAAACACCCCTCAAAGGAATCTCCTTCCACTGTTACACAAGAGTTAGGTCAAAGGTTAAAGATGAAGAGATATGAATGTCCAACCAAGTGTTTACTGTGATTCTTTGTTATTCCTCACCAGTTTTTTGTTTCTCCATTCATGTTCTCGCCAAAAGGTTTTTTTTTTGGTTTTTTTTTTTTTTGTGTGGTTTTTTTTTTTTTACAAAACCACAAAAAATACAGTATTTCTTATAGGCTTAGGTAATAATATGCTTTTAGTAAAAAACAAAAAGCACAATATTTAGAAGGCTAACACCTCCTCAGGAAATTCCATTTTTTCTCGTGAAATTTAAGGTACTTCTCCTCCTACAATCGCGTCATTTACTTTCCTACCACTTACTAGTAACACCAGCAATAAATTTTAGATTTTTGTGCTACATCGCTTTCCCTTCGTGTGAAGGGGAAGAGTTTCCTCAAATTTCTTGATATTATGGGCATTTTATACCCATTGTATCCTACTAGGTGAAAGCTCTGTAGGAAACGGACGTGAAGATAGGAGTTTCTGAGAGTGTTTTGGAATCCCCTTCTCTTTCCAAGCAAATTCAACTTGACCCGTTTCAACCTGTCCTCCCCGCGTCTCAGCAGTTTCATTACGAAGAGTTTGAGAGTTCAGTGATGGCTGTCCTTGTTCAAGTTCAAAATCTGTAATAAGGGAATCAACCAGAGAGTCCAATTCATCCAAGTTCATAAAAGGCATGGGTATTTCCTGGATATGATTGTTCGCAGAGGTAGGAAACAAAGGAAATAAACTGAAGTAGTTGTTAAAATATCCAGCTACGACACAAATCTTTTCTGCAAAGCTCCTGAGAGGGCTTGTGTTTCTGTACGACCCTGTGAAAAACAAGAGCATGAAGAATTAAATGCAGCATGTTGCCACGACAGACCCAGTAGCCCACCCACAACCCCCACCCCTCTCCCTTTACAGGTCTCTGGTAGTCCACAGGTTACTACCAAGACAGTTAAAACCCCAGATAGATACCCTGTAGCGTAGAAGAAACAATTTGACAGACTTCAGCTAGACACTGCTCCAACTCCAAACACTTCACAGCAATGTCAGTGCTTTTCTTTATTTCCTGATACAGAGATTCTTCTTCTAGTAAATGAGATTCTACTTCTTTCTGTATTAATAAAGAGCAATTTAAAAAGAATCAAATACGTGACAGTATGTTTTGTGTGACTCAATATGTCTACTATGGGTTCCATCGTTTCATCATCATATTTAAATATGTCTACTATGGATTCAGTCACATAAAACAGGCCAGTGCTGAGGCACAAAATGAAAGTGATGTCAAGTTACAAAATCTAAGAAAGCTGCAGAAAGAAGTGCAGATTGTTGACAGGAGCACAAAGGGAGAGGGGCAGGGAGGGAGGGATGACAAATGGCTGTAAAATCCAGAAAAGGCTTGGCTCTTACAAAGATTGATTCAATCAACTAGCCTAGCTTTTAATTCAGAACACCAATAAATATGGCCATAAGCTTTTGCGGTAGTTATAACACAATTATACTTGCATTACTGAACTTGAGGTTTTCATCTTAAAAGATAAGAAAACAGGTGGTTAGACTGGTCATGATGAACACGAAAAGAAGGCAGATACAAGTACCTCCAGAAATACGTTAAGTAAAATTAAAATCAAGTCATTTTGGGTGGAAACGGTCTAGCCAGAAGAGTTCATGTTCCAATCACAAGAATGCCACTGAGGCAGGAACTGTTATCATGCAACTGTAAACATACAGAAGGTAGTCTTCTTCAAATTTAAAGCCCTATCTCAAAGAACACATTTTGTGAAACATCTCTCTTACCTTTCTGCAATAAGAGATGTTATTTTCAAGGAATCTAGCTAATGCCACAACATTATCCTTTATTCGATTTTGAATCTACAAAGAAACTTCAAGTTACATTGTACACTTGATTCAAGACAAAGTAAAAAGTACATTGATGTTTTAGAAGGATAACAACGAACACTGACATACTAATGATAAAAACACTCAACAGTTGAAGTAATGTTTTCTGCAACGTAACGTTTAATTTGAAAAACTGCATGTTAGCTAGTAGAAGTTAACTATGTGCAACGTTTTAAAAAACACTTAATACAAGAGGATCAAATGAGCAAATTTAAGTATTTGCTAAAGAAAGGCGGTCCTGTAATTTTTGTATTGCTGTCATTCTAAGTGGCAGGGGGAGTAAGCACATCTCTGTTCATTATGAGGTAGTAGGAATCTCTCTTCTTAAAGTTACAAGAATAATTAAATTGAGGTCTTGTAAGAGATAAATGTTTCCCATTGACCTAATTACTTTTCTTGTTACAATAGATTTGAAAGATGATGCTAACAACTCATTAATACAATATAAACAACCTGCTGTAACTTTCCTATAAACTGTAATAAAGAAGATGCTCAAATTAAAACACCACTGCTGCTTATCAAGCTGTAAAGTATTAGAAGGACAGCTAAGATTTCTGCAACGACACAGAATCAAGCAGGACATTTCTGACTTCTGTGCTATTAAATACTACTTTAATCAGCAATTCCCCTCTAAAGTGCCAAGGGCATGAAAGAGCTTCAGCATAGCCCAAGCATTAAGCACATGAGAAAACTAGCTCGTAAAATGTAACACCGAACGATTTTCATATTTAGATAGCATACTGTTTAGGACTAAGACAGTAAGAACAATGCATGACAAAATGAAGTCTTCAAACTTTCTAATAATCTTCCTGACGACGACAGTGAGAGTGTAGTAATAGCAGATGTGATCATTATTAATATAAAGTAACAACTAACTTTCAGGACCATAAAGCATTACATATTTAATATGCCATCATTTTACAAAACAAACTCAACAGTAGTACACAGAATAAGAGGTCCAGTTGTTCCTTTGCACCACTTTCTCATATTCTCTCTCTTTTTCAAGGTTACACTCCGAAATTTTACATGAAATGCCTTCCCATGTACAAAGAAATCATTCTGAGTAAAACACTCAAATGTTCAAGTCTGTATGGGTGAAAGGCTAGACACTGTAAAAAAATTCTGCAAGATTATGGTCAATATTCCCACCCATCTCAAACCTGTGTCAGTAGTCATAACTGCATGCCTACTACAAGCTTTCTAGAGAAACTTGCTGAAAAATAAGATGATATGATCAACTGCCCCTAAGATACAGTAGCTAGTTTTAATCTGTCATCTCACCTCATTTCGTGGATATTGTTTCATGACTTCTTTCTGCATCATTCTTGCTTTTTCCTGTACAGTATCAATGAGAAACTCCAGCCCTGAGCCCACTCCATCATAAATGGCAAGCACAAAGTCCTTTTAAAATAAAAGTTCAAAACAGTCATTAAAGAAATTGATACAGCCTTGAATTAAAACAAATTTTCCATAGTGAGCTAGAAGCATAATTATAGTTTGGAGCACATTGTTCAGTGCTGGTCTGTTCAGTTTCATGTCATTCTTGGATCACAATG
Source organism: Eurypyga helias (assembly GCF_000690775.1). NCBI lineage: Eukaryota > Metazoa > Chordata > Aves > Eurypygiformes > Eurypygidae > Eurypyga > Eurypyga helias. Next base: position 45,831 of record NW_010268980.1, read on the forward strand.
GCTCACCACTTCAACCTTCTTTTCTTTCAGTTTTCTGAAAATGTTATGTGGTACTTAAACACAGATTACCAAAATTAGTATTGAATTTCAGTGATATGTAGACTTGTAGAACCTCAGTGCAGTTAGAAACACTATGCAGGATTGTTTGTCTTTACATGTGAAAGTTATACAGATTTAAAGTGTAGTTTAAGGAAAAAAACAGTAATATCAAGGGTATTACCACATATCCATTTTCACCATAAAAATGAGTTATTAGATAAACTCTGAACATACTTAATTCAGTTGAACAAATTGTTACATATAACAATTGGCTTCTGAGCACAGTTAATGAAAATAAGTGTGATGTCAACATGCAAATTATTATTTCTAATAAGCATTTTTTCACCTGTAGACTAGTCGCAGGAATGTTGCTCTCCTCAGTAAAGGAAATATCAGCTCTTGTGACTACAGCTAAGTGACCAATGCATTTCATTGTCTGTTTTACTGTTTGGTTTACTTTGCTCCATGCTTCTGTTACCATTGAGGGTATATCTGAAGAACATCCCTAAGAAATAATAGCATAGCATTCACTGAAGCTAGAAAGCATCTCTGGTTAAAGAGCACACGCTGTCTATAATGCAAGACTTGGTAGCACACAGACACAGTAGTTCGACGCGTTTTTAGCTTTATGTCTTCCTACTTCCAATGATTTATCTACCACAGCTAAAAGACCACACCTTGCAATCACAGGTAAGAATGATACCACTATACTTACACAGTAAAAAAACCCCACCCACAAACCCAAACAAAACCACAAAAAACCCCAAAAAGAAAACAAACAAAACACCACCCTACTCTTTACAAGGATTTAGCATGAAGAGTAATATTCACTAGCCACTGGTTCATAAATTCATAAGCAATAGCACTTCACAACCTAAACTGGCATTTGCTCTTGTCACTGCATGTTCTATTTTCCCCTTTTATATTTAAGATCCTATGTTATTGTCAGAAAGATCTGCATTAACTTTGAACTAGCATGTGAAAGTACCACTGCAGACAAGAAAAATGCACCCTTTGCTGTCTATCTTCCTTAGGTGTGTCCATTTGTCACTGCATATGTTGGACACTTAAGTGTTTTTAACAAGTCTGCAGTAAATATTACAGAGAAATTCTCTATGTACACAGATGAGTTCTTTAATATACTATACCTGCAATAGTAACTGTAAATAGCCTCCCAAGTTCTTGACTTCCTGTTTTATTTCTTCTTCAACTTTTATAGATCCAGGGCACTTTTGGACATTGTTAAGCCAGAGTTTGGTTAGAACCACAAGTTGGTCAAAAGCAGAGATTATTCTGATACTGTAGGACTGAGCAGCATGACCAAGAGAGAAAACTACAAGAGAGAAGTCTGTCAGGTCTCCTTTACAAATGAAAGTAGGAATGTTAATTCATCTGATATGCGAATATATGAATGTTTGTGCATCTGAAAGACAAGTCATTAGTAATGTTTACTCTAAACTGTTAAAAAAAAGAGACTTACAGTTTTCTTGACATTCTTCATCTTGTTGTTCATAGGCTTTTGAAAGGGCAGAAACTCCAGAGAAAATGATAAACAAATCGGTTAGGAGACTATCTGCTATGCTCCTTCCTCTTTCATGATTCTGTTCCAGTAAATCTAAAGCTGAATTTATAGACTCCTTGCAAATTCCCGGAAGAAGTGATTCAGAAAAGTTTAGACATATGCTGGACTTATTTTGTGAACCTGAGAGATGTAAAAACAAAACATACATGCAAGAAATTCTTGACAGGAGTAAGCAGTCAGCAGGTGTTCAATGACTATTTTAGATTGTTTATTCAGCCACGATCAACTACTCAAGATAGCAAGTCAGGAAAAAAGGTATGTACAACATTCTACATAGTATGAAGACAAATTCCATATGGAAATTCTTTTAACATGAATACATTTTTCTTCAGTAATCAACCTACAGAGAGACAGAATATAAGCTAAACCATCTAAAATAACTGAATGCATAAAAATATTTGGAAGACTGAGGAAACTAGTATTACAGCAAAAAATATTTATGAAACCTAACTAAAAGCTTGGGGGAACCTCAGTAGTTGAATGAATAGCAACACCTCAAAGTCTCCAAATTGTTTTATTAAGATTCAGCCTCTGGCAATCTGTTACATGAACCATCGTCTTTCTCCAGTTACCTGCAGAGTTAAGCGGAGTAATGTTTTATATAACTTTCTTAAATAAGGGTCGTAAGTGCTGGCCAGAAAGTTTTTGCTCTACAGAAGTGTAATCAAAATCACAAAGAAAACCTCCTATTAACAGCTTGACATCATGAACTTGAACAGGACATTTTTCATTTTCTTTTCCAACCCGTACATTTTTTTCTTAACGACTATTAGAAGTACATATAGTTTATACATGTAGTAGTTTCAAATTCTCACTATGAAAGGTGTTCTGCCATACAGCAAGTACCTGGTACATAGGAAGTGTGTATATTATGAATTGGTTGTAGTTTTATCCCAGACAAGCATCCAGAAATTCTCTTGTTCTTCATAAAACTTCTACTTCTAGGAAAGGATGATACAATGAAAACACTTAAAAAAAAAATATCTCTCCACCCACATCCCCTGAAAGTTCAATGAATATTAACACACATCAGGCAAACAACACAGACATCTACTTTTAATTACTGGAACAAAAAACCTAAACCAGAGTGAAAAGCAAGACAATACAGCCTGGAAGATGGATCCTACACTTTCCTCTGGCTCTTGCTCCTTTAGAGCAGGATCTTCATTCCACATTCCCATTTTTAAGCTACTCTTATTACTGGATGATTATCCAGAACTAGAGACAAAATGCATTTCTTTCCTACCTACTTGGACCATACAAAGCAAACATGTTGGCTTTTGGAAAGCCAGATTGGAGGGCACATTCCATAAGTGAAGCCAGTAAAGCTTAGTAAGGCAGCCTAATTAAACTTTCCACCCTCCTTGCAAAAGTAGACATAACTTTTACATTTAATTTTCATCTAAGTTCGAAGTACATTTTAGTAAGTTAAAAAAAATAAGTAAGACTACACTCATGGCACAGAAGCATGTTTAGATAATGGCACAAATTTTTTGCTTTAAGTGTAGATCAAAGTTACAAAATTAGTGTCACCTTCTTCTGGAAACAGAGGAAACTGAGGCATCTGAAAGGTCAGGTTCCCACTCATCAGCAGGGTCATAAAATACATCAGCAGCTTTATTGCTATCCTTACTCTGAAAAAAAACAAACATGGGGAGGAGGAGGGTTAAACAAAGTCATAATGATGCATACAACATACGGATGAAAACACATTCTAACGGTAAAACAGTAGCTTTAACGATTTTTCTTTCGTTAGCATACACATATTCTAGAAGATAACTGACTGCCAGCCAACTGGAGATGTAAGTGTTTGAAAACAAACTCAAACAAGCTAAACATTTAGCAAAGACACCTAGCATCTGAAATACAGGAACAGCAGGGACAGAAGTTTTTCACAGCTACCTCCACATGCCAGATTTGTTATAAACCTGGGCATATAATTTACAGTTTTTGCATCTGGATTTGTCTAACAGTTTAGCAATAGTTTTCTACAGGAAACAGAATCCAGTCTCTGATCTTGCCAAGATCTGAACAGTTTTTAATAATAACTATGGAAATATTGTTCTGTCACTGGAAATACTTGCATATTACAGAGCTGTATCATAAAGGAGTGTTTCCTCTTTTTTTCCTGGCTTTTCTTTGGTGGCTTGTTTTCTCTTTGGACAAAATATTTATTTCATATCTAGTCATATATGACTAAGTTATTCTTTCAAACAAAACATGATTATTTCATGAGATGCAATTATTTTCTAAAGAAAGGGAAAAAAATAAAAAAGCTCTCAGATTTTTCCCTACCAGCACCTTCAGTGATACAACAGTTGAGAATCCTTCCTCTGCAAACTTCAGGTATGCTATTTATGCCAGAACATGACTTGCATTCAGAAATGGCAATCATCAAGTAAATATTTGCAATAATTTCTACTCATTCTTTAATACTGCTCCAAGGTATTCAAAATACAGGTATTGCAATGAAAAGAATTTGTGTGATCAGGAGATTCACAAATTCAAGCACAGAACAAACAGACAAGCTGTTCTCTTCATTTAAAACCTTAGTCTTATATTTTTTTATGTATTAATAAAAAAACCCACCAAACAAAAACAAAACAAAAAAAACCCCAACAAAAGTAGTATAGCATAAAATACAAGATCATTTTGGTTCTACTGGATGGCTTTGGATCCTTCCTTCATGTTAGCCAGCTCTCTCATCTCCCAGAACTTTCCTTCCTTTACCCTTCATTATATCACTACAGTCTAAAACAACTTTGAATGCATACAGCAGCAACAAAACAAAAACACACACAAGAACCCAACCAAAACACACAAATAAGATGCAATGATCAGCCACGGGAATTGGAAAAATCCCAGAATACTCTATCACCACTAACAAAAGGAAGGTACTTTTAAGGGCCACCTGATCTGATTAAAAAAGAATTCTAGGTAATTGTTGCACCTCTTGAGCCTTCAGCTCTAGAACAAAATAAAAACTGCAGTGGAATGCAATGAAAACAATGCTCACATGGAGTCAATAAAGATAAATCCATTTCTCCTGACATTTCCCTCTTTATAAGATTAACAAACTATCAGTCTCCCAGCAAATAAGAGCTGATACAGTAATCTTTTCTGTATTCAATAATTTGGAAACACTCTGTGTAGTTACAAAGATTCTAGCTGATGGTTATTGGTTTTTTTTGGTTGATACAGAATCAAATGTAGGTGCTATTCCCACTTCTCATTTTCCTCTATTTTACATCCTCCTCTTCGATACAAAAGATAGTATGATATGCTTAAAAGAGTACTGCATATTTAGAGAAGTACAGTACAAAAATATCCAATTTGTCAGATTAAAAGCAATGTAATTAGAGGGATTCATGTCCACCTTAACTGTCAATTTCTTAAACAAAAAAAGATGAAAAATGCCTTGAAAACTCCCACTGAAGAAACTGAAGCACATACAGACAAAAGTAACTAATAGTAAAAAAAAAAATTACCAGAACCAAAGAAAAAACAGGAACAACGTAGTAATGAAAATTCAAGTGATACCTTTAAAGCATCAGGTTTCCTCTAGAACATATTAGCATCTGAACGGCCAAGTAGAACCACAAAGCAGTCCTTGATTTACTATTTCACCCTCTGTACACAAAATGACCCAAAGTCATTGATTTGTCCTCTTTCTGTATGTTGGACAAATGCATGTACATGTGTTTAATAAAAATAACCATGTGCCTTGGTGTTTGAGATAGTAAACAAAAAAATCCCAAGATTTCCCTCCTGTATGATTATCAAAATCTTATATTTCACAGAGATATTACTGATTGTTGGTGGGTTTTCTTCTGTTACTACTGACCTCATAGAGTTCTTTCATTGCTGCTAGTTTGCATTCAAATTTCTCCAGGCTCCAGAAAGTTACTATCCCCAATCTAATGTTACGAACCTGCACCTGAACAGAAGATACTGCTCCTGTTTTGTCATTAATTTTGTCATGCCTAAGAATGAGAAAGTTCAAAAAAAAAAAGAAAAAGACAAAACCATTACTCACACTGCAAGAATAAAAAAGGTACTTGTAAACAGCATTATACAGTGAATAAAAATTGGATTACAAACACAGAAATTGATTCAGACATTACGTATCTCAAAATATACATTAATGTAGCCATTGCAGTTATTTTCCTATAAAGAAAAAAGGAATCCCTGCATTCAGAGATAGGAGTAGATACTAGCATACAAATTCCTGGCTCTCAAGATTGGGACCCGTATGCTACAGAACTCTACTAGCAGAGTTCTTGTTAAAGGATATGAAAAGACAACATCTGAAAAACACAGCAGTACTTACACCTACTATAAAGTCCCAGCTTACCTGCATTTACTGAAGCTTTTTTTTTATATGCTACAGTTTCCTCTGCACTAACATCTCTGCTCACACTATGAATAGCTGACCAATACGCAGTTCCACTTCTAGAACACTCTTCAGCTATGACTAGCAAGTAGCATGGCATAGCAAGAGACCTGTGAAATAACTCGTCCCAAGCACCTAAGACCACTTTATGCACGTTCTGAGGTTTTCCCTTCGAGCTACCTTCTCCCGGTTCTGTGAACAAACACTTCCTAGTGGGTAGCACAAATTCCCCAGCTTAGTTCTGCCCGAGAGAAATGCTGTTAGTGTGCTTTAGTGCCGTTTAATATGCGAACCAAAGCAAGATGGACATGGGCATCACAAGACTCATCTCCAAAGCATATTCGAACCAAAACTGTCTGTAGACACACTTGATTTAAAATTAGAAATTCACGTTCTTAACTAATAATGCTGAAGTACACACCTAACTGAAGCTATTTTGGAAAAGTGATTTGTCATGTTCAATTCAACAGAACTGTGAAAAGAAAAGCCAACAGGTCATCACTGCACATCCAGAATCCACCCCACAGGTTTTTTTATATATATTATACATACTCCCCTATAATTAACTCAGATATTTACCTATAGAAGACAGTGTTTTTCCCCAGTTCATTACTAATGGTGTTGGCCTCTTTGATCATCACAGATAGCTTCAGAGAATTCCAGTTAAGTGGAACTAATAAAGAATACAGCACATATGATTAAGTGGATCAAACAATGTGATGCAACAACTCCAGGATTAAAAAAAAAGAAACAAAAACCCCAAACGAAAAAACAACAACACTTCTGTGAATTCCCAATACATTTGGAAAGAATGACTCTCCCAGCCAAGATAACCCTTTATAAAGGTCAGGTAGAAGGTATTCCAGAAATAGAGGCATAACACCAGGCACTATATATATTAGACTAATCTGAGATAGGAAACCATTAATTCTATTACTTCAGCTTCCCCAGTGATTTAATGCCTAACCAGTTCAGCTAGACTGGGGAAGAACTAAGTAATCGGGGTAAATACAGATGATATGTATATCCAGCTAACCAGCCCAAACATGATTAAAACAGAGCTTGTAGTACTGTCTGGTATATTTGGCTATGAATGGAAAGGATCATAGCAGCTAAAAGGCTCTTGTTCAGGATCATTAGAGAAGTGTTAGGGGAAGAGAAGAAGATGGATCCATATCCATGACATCTAAGAGCACCAAGCAAGAGAGAAGTCATAGAATCACAGAATGGTTTGGGTTGGAAGGGACCTTAAAGACCATCTAGTTCCAACTTCCCTGCCATGAGCAGGGACACCTTCCACTAGACCAGGTTGCTCCAAGCCTCATCCAGCCTGGCCTTGAACACTTCCAGGGATGGGGCATCCACAGCTTCTCTGGGCACCCTGTTCCAGGTCAGCACTGCCCTTGCAACATTATGTATATACATACTAGTCATAGGTTTATTCCCACTTCCTTGTTTTTTCTGAGAGGCGTGTATTTCTTCAGCAATCTTCTGCTTCTCAGCTTCCAGAGCTTCAAGTATCTTTGCATGATGAATAGTATGATCTTCTAGAGCCTGAAGAAAAAAAAAAAAAAAGAAAAAAAATATCCTAAACTCTTATTCCTGTTTAAGCAAAATTTTTTGTTGCTGTCATTTATGGACTCAGAACAGAATAAAATTTATATTGTACACCTGCCATATCAATATTAAACCTTTCATCTTCACATCCTGACACTTGTCTGTTTTTGCTTAGATATTGACACACCTAAAGGAAATAATGGAATTAAAATTTCTTAAAAAACTTAAGTCATATTTCTTGCAGCAGTCATATATATATATATGAGTACCAGCCAAAAAAAAAAAAAATCATTCATTACTTGTATTAATGCTTGGAGTCGTAACTTTTGACACAGGCAATGGTTGCTGAAGTTAGGTAGACAAGCAAAATAGTCCAAGTTATCAGAGAAATAAGGTCAGCATTATTGCATTAAACTCGGGGATAAACTATCACATTCAGAGTGTAATCAAAACATCTGTTCTTTTGAATAAGACCATGTAGAAGAAAATAACAAGCTTCAGAAGCATGTCACTTACAATGATTTATTAAAATAAAAAAAACCAAACACCCACACAACACCAAAAACACACCACCAAAACCCAGTTTGCCACCAAAAAAAAAGCTTTAATTTACCTGCTTGGTAGCTAAGGTCTCCATTTCTAAACGCTTCTTATTGAAGTGCAGTTCCAGCTCAAGAGTTTGCTTTGCCTTCTCCAGCTCCTGTATTTTAGTTGTAGCTTTTTGGTTATTCAGTTCTTCGATTTGCTTCTTACGAGATTCTTCTCTCTAAAATTTTAAAGAATCATAGAAGAGGTATGAGAGGAGGTATTCCACTACTACAGCATTTCTGATCCACCCCTTCAGCGGATATTAAGATTTATTTTCACTTCAATACATTTAAAACATGCAGCTCCTGGGGAATACTCAGCCCGGTGTCAGTAATAAAAGGTTAGAGCCCAGTTCACAAGCATCACATTGTCTTCTACAGCACATTTAAGAAATAAGATACTCCATTATTTTTGTTTTACCATTATGTACTTACTATTCTATGTAGACTTATGTACGCTAAAAGGATTTAAAAGACTAACAACAAAGCAGTATGCAAACCTGAAAGGAAAACACAGCCATATTAACTAAAATACTGCGATAACATATCTCAAAGATAGGTTTTGTAGAGATTTTTCTTCACGTACAGGTTACACCCTCATCAAATTCACACTGGATGAACATTGTAGTTCCTGGCTAATTCTGTAAACCTAAACCCCTAGAAGGGTTAGCTGTTTTGTAGCTCTTAAAAAAGAAAAAGAAAATAAATAACAATCAGCCTTACTAACACAAAAAGAATGACGTTTACCATTCCCCCAGACACTGCTATAATATGCAAGACCAAAAAAAAAAAAAGCCAAACCAAAAAACACCAACAGAAACCCCATACTACAGCTTTTTATTGATGTCTGTCATGTAATGATACAGCATCAACTTACCACCTCTGCTTCCAGTGATTTTATTTTGCTTTCATAAGCTTCTTTTTGTGAGGCCAGTTCTTGCTGAATCATCTCTTTGGCTATTTGGACACTCTGCATCATTTCTTCCTTGGCTTTGAGTCGTGCCTCTTCAATTTCTGATTCAAGCCTACAGGTGGAAGTATCACACATTTAGACTGCTGGCTTTAGTCTCCTACAGGCTGCATAGAATTTATCATCTTTCCTTCTATAGTGACAGGCGCTTCCAATTTTAACAGTAACAATATGAGGGTCTGGTTTGCTTCTTCAAAAATAACTTTTATAATTCACCTAGATACTTTTTATTTCACAGAGAAAATGTAGACACTGGTAAAGACAGAAGACATTTCAGAATTTTAAGAACTACTTGATTTAACCCACATTTATTTTATTATGCACCTTTCACAAAATTAAGAACTGTAATAGAAACTCACTAAATCACAGTAAGAGGCAGAAAAGTAAAATTTAAGTCAAGGAGTCTTGCAGTTTAATAACTCCCAGAAATGAAGCAAGTAAAATAACACTTTACTGTCTCAAATTCTCCACCACTAAAGACAACCCAGATTATAAGTTTAGATTCTTCTCATTTTCCTAAGGCATTTGCTCTTCAGCCTTCAAATCTCCCTAAAACATCAAAAGCCAATTTCAGGCTCAGTATGTGCTTGGAGGGAAATGCAATGGAAAAGACACACTACTTGGAGGATCTCTGGAGCTCAGCGTTTCTTTAATAGTGGTCTATGTTCTTGACAACCCGACTAGACTGTGGTAATCACCCCTTAGAGTTACACATTTCAGCTAAGTCTGGGACTTGCATTTCCATTATAAATGGAGCTAACAATAACCTTGCTATTCTCCAATTTTTCCTTATTGTGAAATAATTAATAATCTTATTTCTTAAACTTATTGCACAGTTGCATTAACAACTGTATTTTTTATAACAGGAAGATACAATACTTACTGCGTTTTCTGTGCAATAAGCAGCTCATTCTTTGCAAATTCAAAATCTTTTGGACCATCATGCAAAACCATAGTCCCACAAGATGGCTTTTTAACTTTCTCAACTTCTGCTGGGTGATTAAACCTGAAATAATGGTCTCCACCGAGGATTACTCGATCACCCTATTAAGAAAGGGAGGAAAGAGTTTGTTCTACACCTTTTAAACTTAAAAGCAAATGTACAGTGTTTAAAACATAACAGGCGGGGCTAGAAATCCAAGAGGAAGAGAAACATGTATAGTTTCAGAGCCTTCTAAGAAACCCTGCAGTCTGAAGCTGCAGTATTAGCAAATCTAAGACAGCCACATGTGCACACATTACTCTTGCCAAATCCATTACTTACATGATGCAGAACCGTTGGGTCCAAAATGCATTTCCCATTTATGTATGTCTTCGCGTCTCTCATTGGAATAATACTCACTTTGCCATCAATGTTTTTTATAACACTAAAAACAAGAAACATTTGCAATATCAGTAGCTCACGTTAACTGCAAATTACGTTTCTTAATAGGACAGTTATCTAAAGCACGAATTCTAGTCTATTACTGTTTGTCCAGGTGTGGATTGTCTTCATACTATTTAGTTACAACATACATAATTAATGAGTGACAACCTATATTTTGGAATGGAATTGGTATTTAAATCTAAAAAGAATCCACTGCTAAAAAAAAAATACTACAATACCCTGTCATTTGAGCATTTCTTGGATAATGCTTAATTTTCCAACACACCCACATCTTCCATGTTTTTAGTAATTGATTATTTAAGTTTCTTTCAGCATCTTGTCTAGGATCATATGCATGGAACGCACTTCACACAGTATTTCTGCAATATAGCCAAGTTGCTCTCTTTTAGTTTTAAGTAAGAACTGTCACATTTCACTTTTCCACTGAGCTTAGTGTAGTAGTTATCAGAGACATTTTATCAGATCTTTCTCCGGTATTTCTGCATGAATACACGATTTTACTAAATTAATGAAATGAACAAAGAAAATAAACTACCTTAGTTAACAGATTTCTAGAGGAAACGGAAGGAATTTGCCTTTATCATAGAACAGTACAAAAATTAACCCTAAAGAGTATTTTCCTACTTAGAAACAACATATTTTGTTACTGCCAGAAAGAGTGACTCCAAAAGAAAAGTAAGGGCGAGAGGAAATATTGCTGGGTCTCATTTCAAGTATAAAAACAAACTACGTACCAGTGGTAATCAGCAATTAACACTCCGGAAAGCTGGATATCATGTTTCGAATTTGGTGTATATCTTCCAACTGTAGTTTCTCCTTCTTTGATCATATACAACAGCACCTCAGAAAGCTGAGGATCTTCATTGAGATTGACAAGATTTGGTAAACGATTGTCCATTCTGAATGCAATTCCTGCTTTCTAGATAAAAAGAGAGCTCTGCATAAAAAACCAATTTACTTTGTGCATTCTAATATCTATGTTAATTTTTTCTAAAAAGTCAGTAGTCTGTTAAAAGAATATCATTAAAGGCAACCAAATCTTACAACTACTCTAATTCTTCTGCAAGGCTTGCTGATGTTACATTTTCTGTACTATCTCCTATAGCAAGGGAAGAGAAGAAAGCAAGTATACCTGCAATTCTTTTATATCTTCTAATTTCCTTTTTTCTGCTTGTTCAAATTTTTCTTTCCAGGCCCTTAATATATGAGAGGAAAATAACACAACACATTAGGAGAAAAATTACAGAATATAAATGTTACCATTTCATTTTAAAGTAAGACTGACCTTTGCATTTCTGCCATGTCCTTCTCCTGCTGGTGCAATTTTACCCTCAAAGATGTTATTTCCTGCAAATAATGTCTGTTTTTTTCAGGATCAGTGTTCAGAGCACTTTTCTGAGCTGCCTTCAGTTTTTCAATTTCAGCTTTCAATTCTACATTACAAACCAGACACACAGTACACAAAACATGAAGACAAAATAGGGTTTAGACACTTAGGTACAACACTAAAAATTCATCCTGTTATTTAATTAAACACCTTTCCCCATTCCAGGTTCTCAAATGTAGCCTAAGGTATCATCTGAATTTGGGGTGGAGCACATGAAGAAAAGTATTAAAAGTAAGATAAACTGGGTTGGTATTAGGCTAGTTGACCAGTGGTCAGTCAACACAATAGATTGTTAGCAGTAGCAACTCTTATGGAGCAGTAAGTTAAACACACATGCAAATGAAAAACCCTCAAACAGTGCAGATATCAACCTCACCTCTGATTAGCCTGGCATTCACATCTTCATTTACTTTAGCAATGTTGATAATTGAACAAGCTTGTTTTGCATAGCGAAGAGTGCTGAGTGTTTCTTCTGTACTGCTGGCAGCTGGGCTTACTGTGGCAATCATGGCAGTTTGGGAATTTCCACCAAGACTTTCCTTTAACAACCTTTGTTTTACAGGAGAGTAGGAGTCAATCCACAAACCCTCACATTGAAAAACAAATTAAACCTCTCAATCTGAACAGATTACACACAAAATACCTAGGGTCTTGCTACTATTTTGAGGGTGAGTGTTAGCTACTTAAAATCAAGCCAAGGTCCTGTTTGTTCTTTAGCTGATGCAACAGGCTTATTTCTTCCCTCCATAGGTCATTTGAGTGTGGGAAGGAAGGACAGAAAGTGATGCTTCCTGAATAGAAAAGGAATCCACAGTCTGAGAAAGAACCTTTACGTCCCTTAAAAAAAAATTCTGAAGTGTACTTACCAAGTAAGGACAGATTCCCGGTAAGGAACAAACATTTTCTTTCCATTTTGGGATTGTTTAGAAAGTGCAGAAATAACCTTCCCAAGAGTTAACAGTGATTTATTGATACTCACACCCTCCTACACAAAGAAAGAATAAAAATACAGCTGTATTTTTTTGTGTGACGTTATTGACTGTACTGTTGGTTTAATCGTGCTTATTCAATGTATGGTAGAGCTGTACCATATTAAATGCCACAGTTACTGATTAAAAAACTGTCAGGTTCAAGAGTAGCCTAGAAGATACTTATTTAGAAAGGAGAGACCGTGGCTTTAAAATAAAAGGTGTTACGAACCAACAAACCTATGAAGGCGGCTCAAAAGAAAGTCTCTTAATGGAAACTTGATTTACTTATATGCCAAAAAAACAGAGGCAATCCTCAACTCCGTGCAATATCCAATTCACAATTTGCAAAGTCATGTGGGCAGTTTTTTTCCTCATGCTTTCTAAAGGATCATTAAGTCTGCAAAGCATGGGGAGAGATGTCCTGTGCAAGATCTGGCTTGCCATACTGCACAGTCAAAACAGCTTCTGAGGGCCATCCACCCTCACTAGCAAAGAGCTGTGCAATGCTCCTAAGGAAAAGGGCTCCGCATCCTTTCTTAACTACAGTTCCTGCCCAAGAGTCCTGGTAGGTGAGGATGCTTTGGAGCTTCAGGGTATTCTTTAAGTCAATCCTTTTCTGCAGATTTACAGTCTTTGTTTACCTTCAGCCTTTCTCCAGTGGTCTGAGCTGCTGAGCAGCATTCACTGCCAGCTAGATCTATTAGATTTATGTGACTGGTAAGCCTACGGTCACATTGTTCTTCATCCACAAACTCTACCTGGAAAAAAGGGAGATGTTTGCATTCGAACCAAAATAAAAAGCCTGATGACAAGCAAAAATTTAACAAGCTGTTCACTTTAAATACATGAAGAATTGACACTTTTTGACAGGATACCTTCATGTAAGTCTCCTTCGAGGGGTGAAGTTCAGACTTTTAACCATAGTATCAATCGTTTGAGGTTGAATAACTGTAGAAGCATAAACTGCAAACACCAGTCAACAAGCTATGGGTTTGGGTCTGAAGCTTGACTATTGCGGCTATCCAGTAACCATATGAATCAGTAAGCTGTTACTGACTTAGGCCAATGAAGATCAGTTAAGTAGTCAGTGGAAAAGACTCAGGACTACTTCTGATGGAGAAAAGAAATAATTTAGTGGTGAGAATAGTGAGGGGAAGAAGGAAGGAGATTAGGGAGTTGGGACAAAAAAAAAAAAAAAAAAACACCACCACAAACAGAACCCATGTTATTTGTGAACGGAGAAAACTGATAGTCTGTAGAAGCATTGCACTGGTAGTCTGTAGACTTCTGAGGAGCTCTACCTATTTAATTTCTGTTTTCAGGCTCATGTCACCAAGCCAAGTTTTGTCTCTTACACAGAGACAAGGTTTTTTACACAGGTTTTATCTCTTAAATCAGATGAGGAGTTGTTAGTCCCTGTATCCCGGGGACATACGGGTGAGAGAGGCATCCTGAAGCAAGGAAACATTTACCCAGTGAACCATGTTGAAACTGAACAGAAACTGTATCTCTCCTACCATTGTCCCAGCTCATCACCTGCGGGAACTCAGCACAGACAACCTGCTCAGAGGCTTAAAGATGTTTTGGCAGCAGTGTAAAATTAGGTCTGGCCTCAATTGGATTCCAGTTACACCTCAAAACTCACATTCAGAGGTTTGGAACTACTCCTTGATCTGCCAGTCTAGACACATTTATATTGCTGCTGTAAACATACGTAGCACAGAGACACCAGAATCTACTCAAAGCATGTAAAATAAAACATGTTTTGCCGTTTTATTTAGAAACGGCACCAAAAAAAAGTAACGTTAAGTGACCTGTGGTTGACTCATCTTCAAGCATATTCTCACAGCGGTTTTCTAGGCTGCACACAGAGGTTTTTACTACCCCATTTGAACTGATGTAAAACACCCCGCAATACCTTGGTTTGCGTCATGACAAGGGTGAAGACAGAATGAGACCTAGAGCTCTTGTCATTCAGTACTGTAGCAGCTGTTGCTCTCTGCTTATTTCCTAGTTCAAGCCAACTCTGTAAGACATAAGAGCCAGGGTGTGAAACCAAAACCTACTTTGGGTAGTTAACTGAAGATTAAATTGTTATTAACACAAATAATGACTCTATAAGGGAGGAGTTAAATTTAAGAGACAGCCATGTGAAGAGAGTGAGACTTGCCCATATGCATCTACTTAGATCCATTATATAGGACTAGTTTTCGTTATCCTTTTACAAGGTCAGCTGAAATATCATAGACTACTGGGCAGTCTGTAAAGCATTTTCTTCCCATTCATGGAATTTAGTCTTCCACAACAAAGGAGCAAGTAGAAGTATTTGTATTCTCTTTTAATAACCAAATAACTCTTACCTGTACATCAGAGTAAGAACTGACAACATTCCTAGGGTGGGGGAAAAAGAAAAGTTTTGGTTCAGACTGTTTTCTTCCTACAGTTTTCCCGCTGCCCGAGTTCTGAAACATTTCCCTAGTTACAGACAAAAGGCAAACATACCTCAAAAGCTCCAGTTTTCTGGAGACTTCCACAAACTTATTTCACTGAAGCAATACACTAAAGGAAATATGTCAAGTCCAGCTAGACATGGGTATGTGTTTTTGTAAAACCATGTGATACTAAGATCTTGCCTAATTTACTGCAACACAAGCTTTCACAGAGCTCAAGATAACTAGCACACAGACAAAAGGCAAACATACCTCAAAAGCTCCAGTTTTCTGGAGACTTCCACAAACTTATTTC
Organism: Eurypyga helias; assembly: GCF_000690775.1. Lineage (NCBI taxonomy): Eukaryota > Metazoa > Chordata > Aves > Eurypygiformes > Eurypygidae > Eurypyga > Eurypyga helias. Next base: position 61,449 of record NW_010268980.1, read on the forward strand.
ACTGAAGCAATACACTAAAGGAAATATGTCAAGTCCAGCTAGACATGGGTATGTGTTTTTGTAAAACCATGTGATACTAAGATCTTGCCTAATTTACTGCAACACAAGCTTTCACAGAGCTCAAGATAACTAGCACACTCTTTAATGAGAACAGTTAAAACTTACACTGTTAGGCCTTCTACATAGGGTCCTGACACTGGATGTTCTCGTACACGAAGCTGGTGAGAATAATTTTAAATAAAAAGTTATTATTAGGAGTGTTTTAGTTAGACCTAACACGCAGGAATCTCTTAAAATTAAGAAAAATTCTATCTACATCCTTCATATGACATTTATCATGAAAAAAATTTAGCGTGAATCACCTAGAACAATTATATTCAGGAAAATACCTACAACTGAATTTCTCCAGCCACTGCTCACAGAGCTAACTGTAAGAACATGTATCTCGTATAAGATATTTACATTAAAAAAAAAAATATTTTCTGCAACCTAAGACTATTATGTTTCCACGTTACATAGCTTAGCTCAAAACCATTGACAAAATCCAGATGAAAGCACTCATACTACGAACAAGACAGTATAGTCTTTCCTTCTATATAACTAGTCAACCCAAATCCCAAATTTAGGATACAGGACTTACTTCAACAGCAAGTTGAATGTAGTATATCTTCTTTATCAAACTAATACTCATAGTTCACACACAAGTGGACAATATAGTATTCAATGTCAAAGTACAGTAATAAACCAAACATGTTAAAATCCTTCCCTACATCCTCTACTTAACAAAAAATTTCTTTAACTTATGGTTTTACATATTCTAATGCACAAGCATTAAAAACCAACTAAACTAGTTTTAACTAGTGATCCTTAACTAGTTAGTCAAGCCACTGATTCCCTCCAGTTTCTTGAGAAACAAACAATCAACAGAAACAAAGGAAGTCCTTGAGAATCCCATGGCTCCAACCTATGAATAACCCAGGGCAAAGAATCTGAAGGATATTATCCATCCCAGGGCAAACGGGCGTCCCAGTAGATAAACAACACACAGTTTTCAGAAAGTGAACAGACATTCCAGTAGCACTGAGAACTGAGGAGACTGATGGATCAAATAAAGTTAGGCAAATATTTTTTCTTCTTTCTTTCCCTTCAAACGCCATGAGAAGTGTCATTATCATACTTCCATTTTAGAACTACATCAAAATTACAAGATTGTAACTCAAAGTATATTGCACAGAAGACTTGTAACGTAATCTGGAAATTTAGATAAATAACATTGTAAGAGTTTTTATAAAAGCTGAAAAGGCCATCTTCATTTTGCAGACAAGGAGAGATGTTAATTTTGAGAGATTCTAGTGCATCGTTTTGTTTCTATTTCAGCAAGATTTTTTTTCTGCTTAGCATTTCTGAAGTGCCAAGCATTTTACTTGAAGTCATATAGTGAGACTTTTGTTTTTGATTGAACCCCATTATTCACAGCAATCTAAGGTACTTGTCATGGACGATTTGAGCATTTCTGTTTACAGAACACATGCCACTACTTTGAGATTATGTATATACTTGTTTCTGCGAGCAACTTACTGGTTGTTTCTTCTGTCCGCTTTCATCTTTAAAGACAAGCAAATCATGAATTTTCTCATTGTATACTTCAAAAAAGCTCATTTCAAGATGATACAAAACCTAAGAAAATTAATAACAGAAGTTATTAATATAGTCCACAAAACATTTCGATCATACTGTTTAAAAAAAGAGCCTAGATTACTAGATCATGTTGTTACAGCAATGTTACAAGCATTTGTACTGAAGCAACTTCCCAAGAGAAAGGATATCTAAAAGCAAGAATCTGCTATTGCCAAGACTACAGTTTATTGGAATTCCATTTCATCATTCCCAGATGAATCCTGAAGAATTCCCACAAACAAATTTCCTGCATACCTGCATTCTAAGTTTGGATCTTTTCTTCTTAAGATAGAACTCAAAAATATGGATTTATCTATTTTATATGCCTCCACTCTAAGTAGGGAATCCACTAGGAATTCTTTTTACCTTTCCTTACATAAATCTTACAAGACAGGAAATGAATAGTTTAAAAAAAAAAAAAGTTAATTGTGTCTTCAGTTAAGATTCTCTAAATTTACCATTACTACACTAATTAATTGGGGCTGAAACAGAACGTAACCTCTCATTGAAACACTCTGGAAGGGATTACCACTTTGTTGTTTTTAAATCCACACAGATACCATAGGACAGGAATTCAAATCAAAATACATTGTCATCAGATGACACATTCCCACCCCCTCTCAGAAGACCAGTCTTGTAAGACATGGTATCTAGAGGAAAGAAGCCTATTCTAGCAACACATCAGAAATACCATGCTCATGGGTTAATTTTTTTTTACATTATTGCCACCAAAGACTGACAACTTGTTAATTTTGACTATTTAGGGAACTCTATTGTTAGAGCTACTCGCAGAAGAAAGATTTGAATCAGCAAAAGAATACAGACACTAATAAATGGATCAGCACTAAGGTACAAAAAGAGTTAAAGAAATCTCAAAACACTGAAACGTATCCGTTTGCTCATAATGCAGTGTAAGCTCAATAGCAGAAGCATACCGCCTGCTGCTTGTCCATTTGTGCTATCTGAGTGAAAAGATCTTCACAAAGCCTGGGAATTATTCCTCGGTCTTCATCAAATCCCATCATCCTGTAGTAACAAGAAAACCTGCTAGTTAAGTTTCATAATACCCTACAACTAGTTTTAGTATTAACTGGATAGTTCCGAAGTTGAAATGTCATATGCTTCTAAGTTAGAGGTAATAAGCAACAGAAATAAAGCTGACCTAAGCTGGTGCTAGTTTGAACAGGGAGTTGGACAAGATGATGTCCAGAGGTGTTTTCTAATTCATCACAAAAACCCCAAGGCAACTGAAGAGTAAGTTATACTATAAACAGTAAAGCTGTAGACATTTCATATCCCAAGATGCATGCTTTTTCTGTTCTCTGCACACTGCCAGTGTAGTAATCTAAGCCCCTAACTTCTGGCACTGTTTTTTCCTGCCTAGTTCTGCCACTGCAGAACATGCATGTACCGGACTAGTTCAGCTACAGCCTAGAGACACACACAGCTGCACAACACAGCTGTCAGCAGAAGTTTTTTCTGTACACTTGACCTGAGGACACAATTATTACTGGTATTAAATTCAGCCCTGCTTAAAATACAAAGGGGTGAAGGCAAGTAATTGTTTACCTTAAGGCAGAGGAAAAGAAAACAACAACAAACCTACAAAAAGGATAGCAATTTTAATACAGAGCATCTCTCTCTTTTAGGCCAAGGTAAATAAACCTTGTAAGTAAAAACTGAGTTCCCACTTAAAAAAGGAAAATACTATACCTCCATGTAAGTTCTATATCTACTATAAATTGAATAGAAACATTCAAATTGTGATACATTGAACAGAAACATTTCTGGTCCTCAGCTACATATATGTGTCTATAGTACCTCAGGGAAATTAGAAAGCTCATAAAACTGATTTTAATAGAAGTATGCTTGGAAACAAAACAGTTCACTAGGCATTCTGTTGCAAAGCATATAAAAGATATACAAAATTGGTTATAAACCCTCAAAGTTTGTCTAGGATTGTTTTATGTAAAGATTAGATTTCAAATGAGCAATGCCAAACACCTGTGGTTTTTTTATTTAAGTTCTGACACAGTCAAGACTATAATTAGACTGATCTCTTAATGGTCTTGTCCAAAAAACATGCCATTTCACACAGAGAATGACAAACAGGTGAACAATAGCACTGGGAGAGTCTGAGAAGCTGTCAGCATTGGTAAAGGTTTTTCTTCACTAGAAGCAGAAAGAGGTCGGTGCCAGATACATAAAAGATTGTACAGCTAACTGTGTTAATTATTATGAACCTTGCTTTAATTATTTTTAAAACATCCAGAAACATTCTAACACAATTTCATAACTATCAAATCTATTCCATATTACCTTTTTTCATGGCATTACATTGCATAATAGTTGGCTCCCACAGAATTTTAACAATTATTATTAGGAACTTACGTGTATGATTTTCCAGAACCAGTCTGACCATAAGCAAAGAGACAAGCATTAAATCCCTCAAAAGCTCTTTCTAGGAGCGGCACTGCCAAAGTTTTATAAATCATTGCTTGGCTTGCAAAATTAGGATGACACTTGTCAAAAGACCAGAAAGAGAAGTCATAACTGAAGCTGTAAACTTGGTTTGTGGCTGGATTTCGTACAGCTGTCTCCGAACCACTCATGGAGATCACAGGGAATGAGTTTTCAGTTTTCTCTCTGAACAGAAGGGAGGGAAATAAAAACAATTAAAACATGCAACTTAGGCTTTATAAGGCACTTACTTCAATCAATTGCCTTATGGAAAATAAGAAGTTTAGTGACCATTGTTAAAAAAAAAAGTTTTATGAAAATACAGAGCTCAAAATACTTCAGCTAATATGTAAAAAAATAACCATAAATGCCTATAAAGCAAATTCAATCTCTTGATCTTGTATGAAATACCTGCTAATTTCAAAGTATGTATTATGTCCTTAATGGGTCAATGATTAAACAATTCAGAAACATACAAAGCAGTGATCAACATCCACTACAAAAGCTACTATTCGCATCAGAACTAAGTCCAGGACACAAACCTGTTACTGAAAGGCCGCACACGCACAGCTACAATCACTTTGCTGTTTTCCACTTTGATAACATCTTTCTCGGTGTTACAGCTTTCAGCTACAATTTCTGCATTCTTTTTTGGTACTGAACATCTACTCACAGAAGGAGAGCTGGAGACACTAGTTTTCTTCTTGGCTAAAATTTGAAGATGAGGTGTTCGTTTATTTGAAGTGGACAGAGGTGGCTGATCCTGAGAAGTGCTGTTCTTTGGTGTAAGTTTAAATCCTTCTGTTGAACCTTTCGTTGGTATCCTTGGTCTTTCCAAACTGTTATGTTTTATAATCAAATGTTGCAACCTTTGCTTTCCAGCTAAGTTAGTTATACCACCTTTTTCATTCAGTTGCACTCCTGATATCATATTAGTACATTCTGAGGTAACTAATTGTTCTGATTTAGGAACTTTGTTCTGAAATGTTGTGTCAGCAGCGCTTGACCTGTGTTTTAAACCCGTGCAGTTATATTCACAAAGACCATCAGCAGAGACAAAGGAATCCTTGCTCTTCAGGTTACACTGCAATTTCTTATCTGACTGACCCTCAGCTAACTTAAAGCTTGGCTTAACATCACGAGTATCATTAGTATTCATATTTGGCAGAAGTGCATTCTTGTAATTTCTTTGCGCAGCAGTGTCGTTATTTTCTATTCCGAGCACAGTATTCTGATTAATTTTACCCTTCACTATGGAGCCAGTCCTCATGCGCCTCTGCAGAGTAAGCCTTTTCTCCATCTGTGTATGTTCCATGCTCTGCATTGTGTTTGTATGTAGCTGTTCACTACTGGACACTGATTTCTCGCTTGCTCCAGTTCTCCGCTGAAGTGTTAATCTGCCTTCAGGTTTAAATGTAGCTGATGCGTCGCCCACTTTCTTACAGGCTGAAATAACGTAGGTCCTATTTATTTCCTCAGTCTTATTCTGAGAACATGAAAGTAGACTATCCTTTTCTTCTTCCAACACCTGTGATTTCAGTTGCTGACCAGATGCTTTGCTGCTGGTAAAGGCGTTGTGTGAAGACGCCTTCTGCAAAGTAGCAGTACATTGTGCCTCTGAGGGGCTTCTGGCTGGAACTGTGTAAATAGGCATTTTGTCTTCCAGCAAACTAACATTAGGTTTTCAATAAATACAACACCTTTCCTAGAAGGGTATTTCTAGTTGCTTCTTCTTAAGGAATCTGGGGAGACAAAGCAAAAGGTTTTATGATGTTCATGTTCAGTGAGAGTTATGTTTCGGTGCACGGGGAGCTCTTCACATATACTGTAGAAAATACACATTATCAAAATTAATAACAGTAGGATTCTGCTTCACCTCCAGTACTGGGGGGGGAGGATATAATTCTTTTATATCTGAATAACTGCTTGCACCAATAATCAATAGGAATCAAATCACTTACTCAGTTCTATCATGTTTCAGAAAGTAAATCAATCATCATGAAGAAGCACTAGTTTGTACCTTTATAGCAACAGCTAACACCACAAACATTTCTTCCAAATGACCTACCGTGATCCCCAAAGAGTTCGAGACCACGTCTCCTCCATTCACTCACAACTATTTATGCTTAGTGTTTCACAACCAACAGGCTCCAATAGCACAACAAAATTATTGATGTTAAACAGGAAACTCATGAACAAAGAAAGCAGATTTTTTTTCCAAGATTTTTATATATAAAACCCATTATCAGAATAAAACAGTTAATAAAGATGACCATGTCAATACATTTGGACATTATTTTAATTCACTATGGCACATAGATGCATAGCAAAACAAAGAGATACCTAGCCTAGGGGACAGAAGCAAAACTGTAAAATGCATTCCATAGCCTCTCTACACAAAAATATTTAGAAAGCTGTAGAAATCCAGTCTGTACAGAAAAGTATGTTTTCACTGTTGCATATGCATCAGTTACCGAGTTGTTAGAAGTCTGACGTCACTATCCACTACAGACTTGCCAGCTGCAATTAATTTGCTCTTAAAAATCAACAAGAAGTCACCTGCCTGAGATCCTTCCGAACCCGCACATATCATTAAAAAAAGAAGCTTATGGTCAGAGTGAAAAAAAAGAAAAATATGAGAGCAAGTAGTGTAGAAGCAACCATTTAAGCAACAGAAGTTTCTTTCAATGCTGCACTTTCATGGTATAGCTTTCAGAGTATTCAGAATTTGTGCCTTTCCATCCACTTCTGCACGTGCCATGACTGCACAGAGTTTTCACTGCTCCAAAGTGGTGAGGAAAGTTTAAAGAATTTCAAACCAGAGAGTACGTGCAGCTCAGTGCAGCTGGACAGACCGAGCTGCTTGCATTAGGTGAGCTGTAAAACACGCATTCCGTGGTGCCACACACGAACGGGGCTGTGAGGCACGAACTGCTGTAGTGTTTTCTCAAACGCCCATCTTTCCCGTTCAGCCTTAAAATAACCGGTGTTGCTGCTAGAGCAGTTTCTGTACAAAACTTACTCTCCCCACCCAAAGCTCCTCCATTCTGAAGTGAGGAATACCGCTCAACGCCTGTTAAAAGCGCACTCGTTCTCGGTTATAAATTACGGCAAGCGTTAATGAGACGGAACCCAAGCGTTCGAAGCCGGGTGAAAGCGCAGCAGCCTCACACCGGGTCAGCAAGCCTACCCTCCCCAGGCGAGCCCCGCAACTGGCTCGACACGACCACCGACCCCTCTGCCGAGCGCCCCGCAGGGAGCGCAGCGACTGACTCACCCAGCGCCAGGGAGCTTGGCGGGAAAGGCCTCCGGCACCCGGAACTCACTCCCCGCGCTGCCCGCACAGCGCTGCGGTTCCCGGGAAAACAGCCCGCCCGCGGGATGCCCCAGGGAAACCCACCCCCGCGCTCCGGGAGAGAACCCGCACCCTCGCATCACAGCGGCCCCTCCTCACCCAGCGGCCCGGCCC
>NW_010268981.1:0-10278 GCF_000690775.1 Eurypyga helias
CCCCAAACCCTTCTCCTCAGGGCTGATTTTGGTATCTTTTTATGGTGTACGTGATTTGGGAGAGAAATAATTATGCTCATCTCAGGTTCAGAGGCTCACTGGCTTACCGAAGGTGATCCAGAAGGTCTGCAGGAGAGGAGGAACTGGAGAAATCCCCTTGTTCCATTCCTAGCTTAGGAAGAACAGCAATATGCTCTCCATGCCTTTGTGAGGCAGGGGAGGATCTCATTATCTTTGAGTTTTATGAGTTCGGTGGTGGTCTGCAGCCTGTTGGCTGTAAATACCAGCTGTAATTTTCTGGTGCTAGTTTTTATCTCCCGTGTTGCGTAGATGCTGTCTCGCTATGGCAGATTTGCTGCTAGATCTGGGCTGTGTTTTTCTGGAGGGTAATCTTTATTCCTTAGGAGTGGCATTGGCAAAGAGGGAGGGGAGAATTAAGAAAAAAAGTAACGTTTTTAAGCTTTCATTTGCTTTATTTCCCCAAGTAGCTTAAAGCTTGAGGAACCTTGATGACTCCTTTTCCGATGAAATAACAAAGATAGTTTACAGTTGATAGTATTAAGAAGGTCAGCAAGCTAATTATGATGAATTAATAGTGAATGGGAATTAATAGTTGACCTCAACTTTGCTATTTTTCTACATAAAACATGGAAAATTGCATCCTGAGAATAATAATTCAGAAAGATAAATGAAAGAAAATGCAAACAAACTGTTTTTTGTTCCGCAGGACTCGCTAATTGATGCTGGTCCCCTCAGAAGAGTTCATGTGAAGACTGCCCATGGAAGGTCGATGCCTGCGTTTGCTGAGGCTCTAGGATTCTGCTGATTTGCTGTTTAATTAACTGAAGAGTCCAGTTTTTCCCATGAACCATCTTTCACCTCGGGAAGACAGAGGTAAGGTTGCAGGTTTCTGTTTCTTCTTTCCTCTGGCAGAAAATGTTTAAACCTGTCATGGAGGTGGATTTTCCTGGAGCACCTCTTCATGCAGAATTAATTACTGAGCCTGCTGGAAGCAAAAGTCACTGTTTTTCTCTGTCCTTGGCATCCTTTGGGGTTGTTTGCCGTACACGAGACATGCAGTCAGTCTGCATTGCATCTGTAGCTACGAGAGTTGTTTTAAAAGCTCATAGAGATGAAATTATTGCCTGAATCAACTGCACTTGCTCAATATGTTTTGCAAAATGGAATCGCTAATCGCTGTGGTGGCAGAACGGTATGCGAAGGATTTGTGCTAAAGAAGAGTACGCGGTTTTGGCGAGTCGGTGTTACGGTGTAAGCTGGCTCGTGGTGTTATCAGGTGAATCGAGTCCATTACTAGGGAATTTTAAAAGTCACAAACTTGGGAAACGAAAATGTTTTATGTCAAGGGCTACTACAACTTCCAGAGCAAGAAGTATGTACTCAGCACCCTTGTAGCTCTTACTGGCTGATGCATGTAACAACCTGAACACTTCTGTGGTTTGCCCACAGCCGGCAATATCTTAAAGGAGAATGGTTGTAATGGAGTGATAGCTCCAAAAGACAGTAGAATATATTTAGAAGCGAGCAAAGTGGTGAAACAAGTAGCAGTTGGATGATGTGTTGGCTGTGGCTACTGTTTGGCTGTGGGATTTACAGCCTCTCTTCATCAAGTGCTTACTGCTGTGGACGCTGAGTACGCAGGAGAGGGGAGGACCTGTAACCCCTGTTAATCCCTCTGGAAAACCAGCTTCTAGCTGACATGCTGTAAGGCAGAAATTACATATATCACTGCAGCTGCTTTTGTCTGATGAAATTTCATATTGCTTGTATCACAATCCTCTGTCTGAGATAGCTGGTGTTGCAAGAAACTTTGGCGTCGGGGCTGTTTTTTGCTGGAATGCAGTGGAAAATGGGATATTTCCTTCTGGATTGAGTGTGGCTTGCTCTTGTGCGCTTCTTCAGTGCAGTGGAAATATGGGTCTCAGTAAGATACTGGTGTTGTATGTCCTCCGTAGGTGGCTTTGGCCACCTGGTTTCCATCCTTGAGTTGGCGGCTTCCCTGAACTGTGGCGGGATGACCACTGCAGCAGGAACTGTGGCAGCTTGGAGATGGTGGTGCCTCTGTTCTAGATGTTCTTCCCTGATCGGTTTGGTGGCCAGAGGGTGGATAATTGGGTGCCTAAGATGGGATGCAGGGGTGGTAGTAGCTGGGAAACCATCACGCTTGCCCTGATCCTTGATCTTTGAGCAACCTGGTCTAGTGGAAGGTGTCCCTGCGATGGCAGAGAGTTGGAACTAGATGATCTTTAAGGTCCCTTTCAATCCAAACCATTCCATGATTCTGTGATCCCTCTGGCTGTTTCCCTGCAAGGCTCTTTGCTCTTGGCCTTGGCGTCTTCCATTTGTAGCACAAATGATGGCGGTAATTAAGCATGGTTGTAAAATCTGAAAATAACATCACTTCTGTATTGTTGTGTGCTGTCCTGACTGTGAGCTTGGAGTCACCCGGGCAGAGAGGAGCTCGGGGGCTGCCGGGGAGTGGTAAGAAGCCAGCAAAGCCCCAGTCCAATGCTGGAAGTGCTGCTCAGAGTTAATTATTAAACCACGCTTTGCCCGATAAATGCACAATTGGATTCAGGATTTTTCACCGCAAAACAGTTCACCTTTTCCTCTGGACAGAACAGCTAGTTTTGATGGGAAGCAGGCAAGCCGTATTACACACAGACAAAACCCGTGGCACTTAAAACTCAAAGTATCTTGATTCTTCTCGCTGGTATCTGCCCAGATCCAGATTTTGGAGAGGTGACTTTGCAGGGTGGCAGTGGGTTCTCCCCACTGCCAACAACCTGCTTTCCAGGCTCTGATTAATACCTGCTCAGGCTGGGAGTTTGCAGCCCAGGGTTTGGGGCTATACGCAGCTTTTCTTCTTTATTTGCTTCTTCCCAAAGCCCCACTCGAAAGCAGTCGGTACAGATCACACCCCCTGCAGTGTCCAGGCTTTTCCTGAGACATCTCGTACCATCAGGCAGCTTGACGGATGCAGCCCAGGCAAGCAAAGGGTTAAATTCTGAACTGTGAAATTGGATATCGTTGCGGAGGGGAAGAGCGACTTCTAGATTAATTTTAAGGGTGAGGTGCCGCCTCGGCTGCTCTGGATTTCCCCTAATTTAGGGGACTGATGGGCTGGCCCCTGCAGTTGCGTGGGGAGAGCCGGGGGGAGCCCTGCCTTCATCCCACCTGGCACCTCCCAGCCTTTCCTTAGTTTTTCCCCCCCTCCCCGTCTTATTAAATCTCATTCTTACCTTTAGCAAATGGACTTTCTGACTTGGCATGAAATCCAGTTGCTGTGGTTGAGTTCCCATCCCCTTTATCCTGAGATGGGGCTTTGAGATGAAAAAACATAAACACAGTCACCGAGACGCTCCCTCCCCCACCCTAGCCCTAGGTCTTTGCTGAGCCAAAACTCCCTCTTTATTCCATAATGATCATATTCCTTCCACTTTAAATAGATTTCCTGCTGTTAACCGTGTTTTCAAGTGTTGCAACACTTTATAAATGGTATCTGGTGAGAGGTGTTTACCGTAGGTGAGTTTCCTTGAAGTCGTAACCTCTGCCTTGCCGTTCCCTTTTCCCGGGGGCTGCTGGCAGGGTAGGAAGGACACGGATGATGGGCTTGGCAGTAACCGTACTTCTAAATCATCTGTTCTTCTACCTCTTTTGTTAGTTTGAGAGAGGGATGTTGTTTCAGCCATGTGTTTGAAATGGGGTCCTGCTGATCAAGACAAAGATGCACGCAGCACTTTTGGGGACTTGGGAAGAGGAAATCCCAGAGTTGTCTCGCCACATACGAGTTAAAGCCATGGGGGCACTCCTGAAGCCTTGCTTTTAAAAAGCAAAGAGCACAAACAAACCAGGAACCCCCGCCATGCCCACTGAAAAGGCTCTCTAGGTTGCCTGGTAGAGAACAGGCAGGATAATCCCTGGAAGTGTCCAAGGACAGGCTGGATGCGGCTTGGAGCAACCTGGTCTAGTAGAAGGTGTCCCTGCCCATGGCAGGGGGTGGGACTGGGGGGGCTTTAAGTTCCCTTCCCACCCAAACCATCCTGTGATTCTGTGATGACAGCTGCCACGGACCACGTGCAGGCAGAGCTCTGGAGCTTCTGCTGCTTTGCAGAGGACACCCCCCTGCAATACTGCATCTTCAAGTCTATCTCATTGTCCTTGTGCTGGCCAGAGAGGCGTTTCTCTCTTTAGGTTGCCAAATACAAATGCTGAAGGGTTGAGTCTTTTTGGGTTTGTTTCTTTTGTTTTAGAAAAAAGTTAGAACGAGCACGTGGCGGCCCCCAACGCGTTTCTTTTTGTATTTGTGGTCAAGATGTTAGAGCCACCTGTCTGAAGGTTTTGGAGTCTTAACTATCTCCCCTGTTTTGTTGTTACCTGACCATTTCATTCTGCTGCAGTCCCTGTTTGCGTAACGCTGAAATACCTCGTTCCGTTAGGTGTTTACATGTCCGAGGCACCTGCGCGATGCTGAAGGCAAAAGTTTCAGGCCTATTTTGAGAAGGAAACAGTTGCTGGGATTTCAGATGCTCTTTTGTGTGAAATTAAGGAAGAACTGTTTTCATACGGGAGCTGGTTGTAGTTTCACAGCTGAGAACTCTTTCTGTTCCTTTTTTTCTAAAAATATCATTAGATGCTTGTGTTTTCACACATAAGTCCTATAGTTGGACGGTCAGATTGGGTGCTTTGTTTATACTGAAAGTATTTGAGACACACACCTCTTCCATAAGCACAACTTTTGGTGCTTAGCTCCTTGAAAAAATTAAAATGTCCAAGTAAGGATTTGGTCATTTTTCGTTAAATGTTGCTTCCCTGGGAGCTTTGGCTAGATCTATTTTGAGTACTTGGTTTTAATATCCAGGCTGCGGTTTTGCTTGGCTTTTGGAACAAACCATTTCATCCATTTGCTTTATTTCTCCTACAAATTTTAAGCAAATGCACCATTTTCTTAGGCTTTCACATTTCTTTTATTTTAGATTGAGATCATAGAATCCCAGAAGGGTTTGGGTGGGAAGGGCCCTTAAAGCCCAGCCAGTGCCACCCCCTGCCATAGGCAGGGACACCTTCCACTAGAGCAGGTTGCTCCAAGCCTCATCCAGCCTGGCCTTGGACACTCCCAGGGATCGGGCATCCACAGCTTCTCTGGGCAACCTGTCCCAGTGCCTCCCCACGCTCTGCGGGAAGAATTCCTTCCTGATATCTAATCTAAACCTCCCCACTTTGAATTTAACCCTGTTCCCCCTTGTCCTGTCACTCCCTGCCCTTGTAAAAAGTCCCCCCCAGCTTTCTTGTAGCCCCCCCCAGGCACTGGAAGGGTCTCTAAGGTCTCCCTGGAGCCTTCCCTTCTCCAGACTGAACCCCCCAACTCTCCTAGCCTGTCCCCATGGCAGAGGGGCTCCAGCCCTCGGAGCATCTCTGTGGCCTTTTTTGGCCTTGCTCCAACCAGTCGACATCCTTCTTATGTTGGGATCCCCAGAGTTAGGTGCAGTACTCCAGTATTTTTGTGTATTTCTATGTATGTATAGTATTTCTATGCAAATCCAGCTGAATTCTTTGGCCATGACCAGGTGCCAGCTGCAGAAACCTTGCCAGGTTCTGAGATGTCATTGTCCCCCCCACACTGGTCACCAGCTATCTGTTAAAGCTCGTGGCTGCCATAATTCATCCAACAGCACGGTTGTGTGAGCACTCCTCATCTGCAGCACTGCCGAGTCCTCCAGGCTGGGCTGACCCTCTCCAATGGCTCTCCAACCTAAGCTTCTTGTGCAGAAGTAAGTGAGAAATGCTCATGTGAACCCCTTGGCTGCGAGTGTGGGATCCTCTTGACAAACAACACGAGAATGGGAACATCATCTGCCGCTGCTGCTCCTGCGGTGATCAGTATACAGTGTACAGCATTAATGCAGGTTGTAACCCTTTCCTCCACCTCTGCGGTGCTTCGTTGATCAACGGAAGCTTAATTCATCGTTGTCTCCAGCCCCACCGTGGAGGTAGCTCTTGCTGTGCAGAGGAGATGAGGTGGAAACGTGTTTGCGTCTTGGCTGAGCAGGATTGTAATCAGCATCCTACAGGACAGTAAATGATGCCGGGTGCGTTAATGGCTTTTTAGTCTGCTGGGTTCTCTGTTGCCCTCGAGGAATTTCAACTTCCTGGGCCACAAAGGTGATGTATTGTTTAATTGAAAACCACACTCAAGTGAGTCCATCAGTTTTCAGGACTTAACGATTTGATGTTCTTTGCCTAATGTAGTATTTGCTCTACAAGCCCTTGTGTGGATGTAAGGTTGTAAATCGGTACCTATTTACTTTCTTCCATTGTTTTAGCTATTTTTGGTATCTCTTTGTCAGTTTGTGTTAGCTACTGCTCTGACCTTCTCAAGGGCACCTCTTTGGTGTCGGGCTTCCCGTTAGCTGTCAGCTTTCTGGAGGTGAGACACCAGCGATTCCTGATTCTCCCTGCCAGAGACAGCTGTGGGCGCTGCCTCCAGAAGCCGGAGAAGGATGAGAAATTGTGCCTTTTCTTTGTTCGTAGAAGATGATTCAGAGGTTGGTGGAATTAGAGTCACAGAATGATTTAGGTCAGAAGGGACCTTTGAAGATCAGCTGTGGGCGCTGCCTCCAGAAGCTGAAGAAGGATGAGAAATTCTGCCTTTTCTTTGTTCATAGAAGATGATTCAGAGCTTGGTGGGATTAGAGTCACAGAATCACAGAATGGTTTAGGTCAGAAGGGACCTTTGAAGATCACCTAGTCTACCCCTGCTGCTGTGGGCAGGGACCCCTTCTGCTAGACCAGGTTGCTCCAAGCCTCATCCAGCCTGGCCTTGGACACTTCCAGGGATGAGGCATCCACAGCTTCTCTGGGTGACCTGTTCCAGTGCCTCCCCACCCTTATGGTGAAAAATTTCTTCATTATGTCCAGTCTAAACCCACCCTCTTTCAGATTAAAGCCGTTCCGCCTTGCCCTGTCACTGCTGGCCCTGGTAAGAAGTCTTTTTCCATCATTCTTGTAAGACCCCTTTAAGTACTGGAAGGCTGCAATAAGGTCTCCCCGGAGCCTTTTCTTCTCCAGGCTGAACAACCCCAACCCTCTCAGCCTGTCCCCATAGCAGAGGGGCTACATCCTTCTGTGCATCTTTGTGGCCTCCTCTGGCCTCATTCCAACAGGTCCATGTCTTTTGTGTGCTGAGGACTCTAGAACTGGACACAGTGTTCCAAGGCAGGTCTCATGAGGGCGAAGCAGAGGAGCAGAATCCCCTCCCTTGCCCTGCTGGCCACGCTGCTTTTGATGCAGCCCAGGAAACCATTGGCTTTCAGGGCTGCCAGCTCACATGGCTGGCTCATGGCCAGCTTTTCATCCACTAGTATCCCGAAGTCCTTCTCTGTAGGGCTGCTCTCCATCCATCCATCCATCCATCCATCCATCCATCCATCCATCCCCACTGATACTGGGGATTGCCCCAACCCAGGTGCAGGACCTTGCACTTGACCTGGTTGAACTTCACGGGATTGACATGTGGCCACTTCTAGAGCTCATCAGGGTCCCTCTGGATGGCCTGACTTCATTCTAGTGCATCAGCTGCAGTCAGCATGGTGTTGTCTGCACCAACCTGCTGAGGGTGCACTCAATCCCACCATCTAGGTCATTGGTGAAGATATGGAACATAGGGACATTTGGGCATCAGGAAGGAATTCTTCCTGGAGAGGGTGGGGAGGCCCTGGGACAGGTTGCCCAGAGAAGCTGTGGATGCCCCATCCCTGGAAGTGTCCAAGGCCAGGCTGGATGAGGCTTGGAGCAACCTGGTCTAGTAGAAGGTGTCCCTGCCCATGGCAGCGGGGTTGGAACTAGATGATCTTTAAGGTCCCTTCCAACCCAAACCATCCTGTGATTCTATATTGTACAGTACCAGTCCCATTATGGACTCCTGAGGGACAGCACTTGTGACTGATCCTTGTTTGGACATTGAGCTCTTGGTACAAAGCACAGTTCTGTTTAGGCAGCGTGGAAGCATTTAAGGAAAAAATTAAAGTAATAAGAAAGTGGGTGAGCGTTGTCGTGTTGGACAGTGACACGTCTTTGTGGGCTTTGTTCATGGGGTGACAGCTATCCATCCTGGAGGGGCTGCTTCTTCCTCCCATGAGGTTTTATCTTTTGTCTGAAGCCTCTTAGCTGGGCTGAAGCCAGCTGGGAGTAGAGCTGGGGACGGTGAGTGAGCTCAACCCTGCAGGTTCCGCTCCTGGATGCTCCCGGTCATTGCTCCCCCTCATCGCCTTGGGCAGACCTGATCTTCACAGCAGCTTCTGGGGAAAACATGGCCCAGCATGATATCTGAAATATCTGAAAAGGAGGTCCTTTTATCTTCTAAAAATAACAAATAAGCCCGCTTAGAACTGCCTTTTTGTTTGTTTCCCTACTTTTGATCCTGGCTTTGAAAGAGGAAAACATTTAGATGGGTTAAACCCTTAGTAAGGTCTATTTGTGCTTTTTGTTAGAGAAGTCTTTTTTATCTTCCAGTTATCACTGAAAACATTTTTCTTAGAGCTGATGGGAGTTGTGTAACCGCTTGTCAGTATCTCAGGAGAGTGGTAAGATCTGTTTCTGGTAAACTTGTAAGAGATAAACACGAAACCCCAAAGCTACCGCTTGGCTGACAAAAAGCGAGAAGAATTTTTCCGGTGTTTTTTCACTCCGGTGCTGAGGTGTCGGTGAGTTACCTTTCACCATCGCCGGCGAGGTTTTCCTAAGTACGTGGCTCTGTTTGCTTCTCAGAAAGAAAACCAGCAATACCGAGTTCCTGTGGTTTGAAGATGAAGGTAGACGCGTTAAAACACACGCGCGCACGCCTGCTGCCATCAGGAAAGGAGCAAAATTTAAAGTATTTCCTGGTTGGTTTGCTCTAATACTGGTTGAAATGATTGTTTACTATTGAGTCAGACTGGAGACAGCGGCGTCATCTACAATAGTGCTTTCCAAGAACCAGAAATACTGGTAAATAATTTTCATTGCAAGCAAGTACACCCATGAAATCCTGATAATTTGGAATGCAGATCTTAATTTTGCTCATCCTCGATCGTCATTCCTCTGTGGCATCCTGTCCTCATCTTCCCTGACATGCCAGCATCCCAAAAGGCACCTCAGGTGATGCTTAAGCCTTCAGAGTACATTGCTGGTAAGAATTATCATCTTGGGGTGAATTTGGCATCTGCAGAGAAACTGCATCGTCCGACGCCTCGCTGGGGTGGGGTGGAGCGGCTGCAGCAAGGTTCTGCCGGGGCCTGTGGCATTAGGGTAGTTAATACACCGGGAATTCCTGCCTCTGGGTGGGAAGTGATCCGGTAAGTGAGGCTCCAGGGAGACCTTAGTGCAGCCTTCCAGTACCTGCAGGGGCTACAAGGAAGCTGGGGGGGACTTTTTACAAGGGTCTGTAGTGACAGGACAAGGGGTAACGGGTTTAAATTGAAAGTGGGGAGGTTTAGATTAAATATCAGAAAGAAGTTCTTCCCAGAGAGGGTGGGGAGGCACTGGGCCAGGTTGCCCAGAGAAGCTGTGGATGCCCCATCCCTGGGAGTGTCCAAGGCCAGACTGGATGTGGCTTTGAGCAACCTGGTCTAGTGGAAGGTGTCCCTGCCCATGGCAGGGGGGTTGGAACTGGATGATCCTTAAGGTCCCTTCCAACCCAAACCATTCTGTGATTCTGTGATGCTTTTCCATAAAATCTGGTTTTTTCCCTCATATACTTACAACCCTTGTTTTCCTCCTTGAATTTACTTACCTTCAGGAGCTGCGAGTTAGGGGTTAGGAGAGCCCTGGCTGTTGCAAAGAACATGAGGCGATGGGAATATATAGCAAAAAAATATGTAGGAATATATAGGAAATTCCTCATAGATGCTTTTTTCTTTCATTTTTGTAAAGACCTTAGTCTCCCCTTGCAGGTTTCAGAGAAACCTCGTGAGGTTAATAAAGCCTTAGCTTTAATGTGCTTTCCCTCCCCACCCCTGTTTCCTCTACCTTGTTATCCCGGCGTTTCTTTATACAATGGAAAGCATACATTTGTTTAATGGAGCTGTCACGAATCCCAGCTACAGATGAACTGCAGAATGTATATTAAAATATATTTGGCGAAGTTAAAATGAAATTCAAAATCAAAGGAAAATTGCCCTGTTGCTTGTTACAGTTCATATCAAAATGTCACCTGGGAGAAAGCATATTCCTTTTAGAAGCGTGAATGGGTTGTTAAGAAGGGACCAATTTTATCTGTAG
>NW_010268981.1:10288-13935 GCF_000690775.1 Eurypyga helias
TCTTAAGCCCAAGTGTGAAGAGGGAAAGGCAAACTAATTAGCAAATTTTAATAACAAAGTAATGGAATATCAGATGGATGGCATGGATTTATACAGCTGAGCAGCTTCCACGTGTCGCCGAACGGGTCACAAATGAAGGGAAAAATCATTTATTAAGATATCGGAATAAAATCCTGATTTAAGCAGCCTTAGATTTATGGGAACTGTAATAGTCAATAGGCCAGAGATGGAAAATAAGTGAAATTGTGTACTTAAAGTGGAAGGTTTAATGAAAAATCTTCAACAGACGTTCTGCAAGAAACAGAGTCAAAATCTGACGGGGCAGTTCAACCCCCATCACTGCCCAGACAGCGAAGGGAATGGATGTTCTTGGGCAAGGAAGGGTCATCCCAGATCCTGACAAACGGTAAACCAAAACCCAACGGTGTTACTGACGGCTTATTATGCGAGAGTAATCCGGGAATTCTGCTCAGTGGTGCTGGGTTGGGGGCAGTCGGATAGAAGGAAAAACGTCACTGTGAGGACAGAGCCCGGAACAGGTTGGACCAGAGACATCCCAAGGCTCAGCCTCAGTATTCCTCTGATAGTATTTAGCATTTCAGCACCTGGTAATCTGTGAAGCCGACATGCAGCTCTTGGCAGTTAATGGACAACGGAAGTAGGAATTTGCTAAAATTTGTAGGAAGTACAGTCCAGATCCGTGAATGACTCTTGTCAAGGACTGGAGAAACCCCTTAGGGAGCGGGGCAGGATATTATTAGTGGTCACGTAAGTGGTCAGCAGTTGAGGTTAATGACACTAATTGCTAGGAGAAATCCCTCCTCTGTACTGCTCCGCAGGTGAGCGCACGGCTTTACCTTGCGTTTCCCTCTGGCAGCCAGTTTAGAGATTTGGGGACATTGGAAGTTGGTTGTGTCGCAGCTTCTGCCTCAGGCGGTGCCGAGTGGAGCTCAGCTCCCACATCCCGCGGCTGGAGCCCCTCTGCTGTGATGAAAGGCTGAGAGAGTTGGGCTTGTTCAGCCTGGAGAAGCGAAGGCTCGGGGAGACCTTATTGCAGCCTTCCAGTACCTGAAGGGGCTACAAGGAAGCTGGGGGGGGGACTTTTTACAAGGGTCTGTAGTGACAGGCCAAGGGGGAACGGGTTTAAATTGAACATGGGGAGGTTTAGATTAGATATCAGGAAGGAATTCTTCCCGGAGAGGGTGGGGAGGCACTGGGACAGGTTGCCCAGAGAAGCTGTGGATGCCCCATCCCTGGAAGTGTCCAAGGCCAGGCTGGATGAGGCTTGGAGCAACCTGGTCTAGTGGAAGGTGGCCCTGCCCATGGCAGGGGGGTTGGAACTGGATGATCTTTAAGGTCCCTTCCAACGCAAACCATTCCGTGATTCTATGATTCTATGATCTGCAGTGTAAAATGCTCATTAGGGTTTTTATGCGTCTTTGTGACTTCAGAGCGTGAATATTTCCCCCAGCTTTGATCCCTGCAGAAGGGAGGGATGCGAAGCTGCCGAATGTTGCTGACTCTCATCTCTCTTGAATGGGAGACTCCTCCACATTTCTTATAGTTGTTGTCCCCCCGCGCTCCGCGGTCTCATCTCTAATCCCTCTCTCCTGTGTCTTTAACTCATGGAAGTGAGTAATTAGAGATGCAAGCACATGTCAGAGTGATGATATACAGATACAGCTGCCGCATTTTTTTCTTAAATATAATAGTAGAATGTCACAAATGAGCTCCCTTTGCTCTGTATTTCTCCGGACTCCATCTATCTTTAGATGGAAAATGCAGCTGCACAGCAGTCTCCTGACTGATGTGAAAACGGGGAGGAAGCTTTGTGCAAGCGCATTATTTATGAACGTACCCTGAAGAACGGCGTTGCTGCACAGCACAGTGGTGATCCCAGCCCATCCTTATTTTTTCAGCAGATGGAAAGAAATACTTCATTGCAATTAGACGTTGTTTGCTTGTTGTTTCCTGAGAGGGTCTGCAGTTAACCTCTGAGCGTTTTCCACCCTGTTGTTGTTAGCGGGAGTAGCGGTAGCGAAGTATGTCGTCGGTCGTCTACGCTCGGTCTGGGTTTGGGATGCTGCAGCGGGCTTTCATAGAATCACAGAATCCCAGAAGGGTTTGGGTTGGAAGGGACCTTAAAGATCATCTAGTTCCAACCCCCCTGCCATGGGCAGGGACATCTTCCACTAGACCAGGTTGCTCCAAGCCTCATCCAGCCTGGCCTTGGACACTTCCAGGGATGGGGCATCCACAGCTTCTCTGGGCAACCTGTCCCAGTGCTTCCCCACCCTCTCTGGGAAGAACTCCTTCGTGATATCTAATCTAAACCTCCCCACTTCCAATTTAAACCCATTACCCCTTGTCCTGTCACTACAGGCTCTTCTAAAAAGTCCCCCCCAGCTTCCTTGTAGGCCCCTTTGAAAATGCTGGAATCATAATGGATGAATGACAGGGTAGGAGCAATGTAGTAACTCTTTTGCATGGTAAATATGAAGGACAGATAAATTTTACAGCTGTTAGCAATGATTAGAGCAATTGCAGACAAATAGATAAGTCATTAAAAAAATAAAATGGCTCCGTATACCACATACCCGTCTATTGTCAACACCGTGACTACACATGGGGTAAATAATTGCAGTATGTACTGAAATCTTATTAAAATTTTTAATTAACTCATCAGCAGACTAATAAATATTTCATGACAGCTCACCGAATGTCTGCTGTAATGTGTGAGAAGGGCGTCCGCCTCAGCGGGAGACGTGGGGAAAGCCGTTAGTCAAGACGCTGTTGTCAAGCCAACTCACGGGTGTTGCAGGTGGTTGCAATGCGCTTTCTTTCCCGGTGTGGTGGGGTGTCCACCCCTGACATGGGCTCATTTGAAAGCTCGGGTTGTAAAGAGAAGAACAAGAATTAAAAGTATACATAACAGCCTCATTCTTTGTTGTTTCTAAGGGTAGTTTAGGGAAGGAAAGGACTGGTTGCCATCACACAAGGACAAGGGGAGTGAGACTTGTCGATGAAATCATCAGTTTGTTCCTTGATACTTGGTTTTGGTGGTGCAGTGTTCCTCAAAAATAGTTGGGTATTTCCCTCCTTCTGTCTGTAGTAGGTATGTATCATAGAATCCCAGCACGGTTTGGATGGGAAGGGATCTTAAAGCCCCCCCAGTCCCCCCCCCTGCCATGGGCAGGGACACCTTCCTCTAGACCAGGTTGCTCCAAGCCTCATCCAGCCTGGCCTTGGACACTTCCAGGGATGGGGCATCCACAGCTTCCCTGGGCAACTTGTCCCAGTGCTCCCCACCCTCTGCGGGAAGAATTCCTTCCTCATACCTAAGCTAAACCTCCCCACTTTCAGTTTAAACCCGTTACCCCTTGTACTGTCACTACAGGCCCTTGGAAAAAGTCCCCCCCAGCTTCCTTGTAGGCCCTTGTTATGTGATGTTATAAAACTCTTTAGATGCCCATAAGAGGGGGTTGGGTTTTTTTTTGAGGCTCTGCCCAGAGAAGCTGTGGATACCCCATCCCTGGAAGTGTCCAAGGCCAGGCTGGATGAGGCTTGGAGCAACCTGGTCTAGTGGAAGATGTCCCTGCCCATGGCAGGGGGGTTGGAACTAGATGATCTTTAAGGTCCCTTCCAAC
>NW_010268981.1:13989-22200 GCF_000690775.1 Eurypyga helias
TGTGATGCTTTGATTTTGGCAGGTGCATGCCCATATTGCCGCGCTGTCCCTCGGGGGACAGCTGTTACCTTCCGGCTTGACCGCCCGGGGTGGCATCACCCTTCACCCGGGCGACTGTCATGTCCTTCCCTGGTGCCTTCAACACCATCCTGTGGAGGAAGGAGAGGAATCGCCTCTTTTTCTTATGAAAAGAGCCCCCAAAGCCAAGTATTTTAATATATTAATAGAGTGAGTGTGACTCGGCTGGGGTCACCCTGGTGTCGCGTAGCTGCCGTTTTCCAAAGGCGGCATCTCCAGCCCGAGCCTTCCCGGCGCCGCAGCAGCAAGCGAGCGCCGTGCCGCAGCCGAGGCTTTTCAGCGCTTTGTTTTTACAGGCTTTAATTGTGGAGAGAAAAAGAAAACTCTTACTTAACAGCGTAGCACGATGGCGCGGGTATAAAATAAGCCGTGTCCTTGCAGCAGCGTGAACTTAGCGCTCACGCGCTGGAGCCGTCGTCATTGCGCAGCTGCAGGAATTGCACCCCCGTCGGTTTTCTGGTCCTGAAGTGGAGCCCCACGCACATTCCCAGATCCTTGTGAACTGGCGATTGTTTTCCTGGGTTTTTTTTAATGGTTTAAGGAATGCCAGGGTGGGGTTTTTTGTTTTTTACCGATGTTGAGGTTCGTCTTCCCCTTTCAGGCAAAACGTGGCTGGTGGCTTCAGCCCGTTGCTGCAGCAGTGGTTTTGCAGCGCTGCCTTCACCGTTGCACGGAGGATGTGTGTGTTACATGCACAGGCTTTCTTACGTAAACTGGCCTGCAATTCTTCCCTATTCCATAGGAGATGTTTTATCTTCTACCAAATTCCAAGGATTTATAGCCAGGTAGGGTTTTTTTTCTTCCCCCCTATTTCCCAGCTGATGTTTTCTTTAACAGCTTATGCTTTCTGCTTGCATTTCTGGTACTTTTGGGAACCATTGAATTCATTAACGATTCCTGATTCATCCGACAAACCGAGAAGTTACTTTCTCTGGAGCAATGAAGAATTTTGGGGGAGAATTCAACAAAAGTGACACTGGGTTACTTATAGCTCTTGGCCTTTTGTCACCTCGGTGGGATCCTGCGGCTTTCAAAGGATGTCCTACTTTTCGGAAGCCTTATGTGGGGCAGCCCAGCCATTTTCCTGTATTTTCTCGGGCACTTGCCTATTTTTGTATTGTAGAAAGGGTTTCAAGGAGTGCTGAGGAGCGTCGGTAAAGGATTGTAATGTTGTTGCTTCTCTGCAGTGCTTCGTGAAACGGCTTGAGCATCTCTTGCCCTCCATTTTAACAGACCAGATACTTGTGGCTCTCCTCTGCTATTAATATCTGTGATTTAATAGCATGGGTTTGGACTTATTTCTGCAGTACTTTCTTCCCGAAACTCTCCAAGGGCTGTGCATTTTAATTAGTTTAGCCTCATGTTCCCTGCACGAGGGAGCTGGACTCCCCTGACCCTCTCCTGGTTTTCCCCTTTCTTCTATGCATTCGTGCTCTTTACATTGATTCTTTTTTTTTCCTTGATCAAGGTATATTTACCCCCATTTCTGTGGTATGAGCTTGCCCTTTTCCCATTTAAATATACTTGATCACCGCTTTAATTCTTCCTTTTTAACACGCCCGCTGTATTTAGGGCAGGAGATGCATCCAGTGCATCATTTTCCTGCGGTGTCTTGAGGCAAGGGTACCGTTTGTGGTGCCGCCCCATCCCATTTCTTCATTCTTAGGACTTAATTACAAATCTCTCCATCT
This sequence comes from Eurypyga helias, assembly GCF_000690775.1. NCBI lineage: Eukaryota > Metazoa > Chordata > Aves > Eurypygiformes > Eurypygidae > Eurypyga > Eurypyga helias. Next base: position 15,759 of record NW_010268981.1, read on the forward strand.
TTTTTTTAATGCCTTTACCTCGTATCCTGCTGTTTGTTTCATTAATGCCTCTTGGTTTTGCAAACCTAAGGCTTAGCAGCCGGGGAGGCGGGTCGCATCCCCGCCTGCGGTGCTTACGCTCGCAGAGGATGCGGGTCCGGTCCTGCAGCCTGGCAGTGGGCAAAGCGGGAGCAAAACGCTGCTGGCTGAGCTTTAGCTCAGCTTAGCTTTAGCTTTAGCTTAGCGGAGGGCACTCTCTGCACTTCAGCCTGCGCTGTTTTTATCGCGTCGCTCATTCCCCTGTACGTGAAACAGTACAGCTCGTGCTGTTTCCGTGTAACTTGGAGGTGATGCAGAGGAAAGGTGGTATGAAACGAAGCCCTGTCTCATTTTTCCCTGCAAATTAATGTATTTTGGGAGAGTATTTCCCAGCAGTTGCTCCTGAACTTTTTCAAGCTTCCTATTGCAGATGCCTTTGTTGCAGAGCTCCTGCTCCTGAGCTCTCTGCAGCCTGCTCCAAGGAGAAAGCCTAAAGGAGAACGTAAGTAGGAATTATATAACGAAGAAGCAGATCGGTCTTGCTGCGGTAAAGCAGGAAAAAAAAAAAGAGAGGAGTCGTGTGTTGGATAAATGTACTGCGAAAAGGCTGCCCCAGCACCCTTGCTGGCTTGCTTTTTCTCCCCAGGGAGTGGGATGCAGTTGCAAAATGGTGTAAGCTTTTCCTTCCAAAACAGAGAGTGGTATTTAGACATAGATACCGGGTTTTGGGTCAAGGTTTGGAGCTGACTGTAGGAGCAGGTCTCTAAGGAAAAAAAAACTTGCTTGAAAACCCCAAAGACCTAGAAAATCTTTATGTTCCTCAAATGCGTTGCTTGGCAAATCCATCCGGGTGGAAATGTGGTGTGCTGGATGAACCAAGAAGGGGATAAACAGCCAAGAAAACACGAGCCGTTTCTGTGGTTGCATGAAAAGAACAGTATTTGGAAAACCTGGTGGTGAAGTTTGGGGAGGGTTGTTTGCCTCGATCACCGAAGCCTTTAATTAGATTTCAAATGGACAGTGCCCCTTCCGAGCCGGTCTGCGGGACCGTAAGCACGGCTGGGGTGCAGCACTTCCACGTACATGGCAACAGTAGCCCGGGCAGCCTGGAGCATCCTGCTGGGTACCAGGAGTGCTCCGCACCCAGCATCCCCCAGCAGTGCCGGGATACAAATGGCATCTCTTCCTGTAACCGTATCAAACACGTCTCCTTTCGCCGTGCTTCAAAGTTCAGTAACTCGGTAAGCCGGAAAATTCAAGCAGTTGTTACACTGAGCAACCTTTTAGTGGTGGTTTTTGCAAAGCACATGTCTGAGGAAGTGTCTTTATTAATAAGACACGTGAGGCCGTGGGTTTCCATCCTTGGGATCCCCTGTCTCATCAGCTCAGCAAGGTACGCTGCACAAAGCTGAGGTAGAACTTGGCAAGTGCACCATGCACCCGGCATAACCTCCAGCCGGTGCCACTGGAATGACGGCACCAGAGAGCCTGGCAGAAGGAGGAGCCCATCCCTGCACGTGCTGATGGAATATTTACTCTGCGTACGTGCTTTTCTGTGGGGCAGTAAAATAGTGTCAATAGCGGCAGGTTGTAATATAAGCAGTGGATTAACAACTGGGGATGTTCATGTCCTGAGCTTACGCTTCACCGTGGAGCTCAAAAGCACATGGCAAATGGTAATAAAGATTTTTCTCCTCGTGAGGGTAGAAGGGGCCACATCTCGGGACCACAGACATGATCAGTGGTCTGGAGCCCTTCTGCTATGGGGACAGGCTGAGAGAGCTGGGCTTGTTCAGCCTGGAGAAGGAAAAGCTCCAGGATGACTTTGTTGCAGCCTTCCAGTAGTTAGAAGAGGCTTATGACAAAGATGGGGACAGACTTTTAGCAGGGCCTGTAGCGACAGGACAAGGGGTGATGGTTTTACACTGCAAGAGGGGAGATTTAGATTAGATATAAGGAAGAAATTGTTTACTGAAGGTGGTGGAACCCTGGCACAGGTTGCCCAGAGAAGCTGTGGATGCTCCATCCCTGGAAGTGTCCAAGGCCAGGCTGGATGAGGCTTGGAGCAACCTGGTCTAGTGGAAGGTGTCCCTGCCCATGGCAGGGGGGTTGGAACTAGATGATCTTTAAGGTCCCTTCCAACCCAAACCGTTCTGTGATTCTATGATTCTAAGGGTAGAATTGAGGCTGGAGTCTTGGATTCTCATATAGGTGACTATCAAGGATGCTTTGAATTGGTTTCCGAAGGTACAGAGCATTAATAACTTCCTGTGCAGCCCTGTGGAGATTGGGAAGCTGAGCATCGTTGTGTCTTGGGCTCAGGAGGTGGAGGGTGGGACTCCGGAATTACTCAGCTGGGCATGTAACCCCAGCCTGCTCCTCCCCAGGGCAATATCTGATGGAGCTTCTGTGGCACTCCTGCCAAACGAGAGCAGTTCTGCTTCTTCCTGAAGTTCCTTCTGGGTCACAAGAAACAGTAAATAATACTACATTAATATATTAAACTGGTCCTGCTGTGATTCATTTTCATTCTTTGAGCATTTGTATGATGCTTGAGAGTTTGTTGGAGATTCTTGTTCCTAACAGGCCATCATTTAAAAGCAGGATGCTGGTCCGTACGATCGTGTGGGGAGTCAGATCTTATCTAGAGATTAGGTTGTGGCAGTGTAGGGTCAGAAATTTGCTTTACCGCTGCCAATACTTGGTCTTGGCCAAGGAGCCTAAATTCTCTTCCTGTGTTTTCTGCTCTGAAAGTCCACGATATTTTTCGTTATTGAAATAGCAGAGATCGATTTGAACCAGAGTATTGGATTTCTGCCTTACTCATACTCTTCTAGGCCGATGTGTTTGCGAGATAAGCTGCTTTCCACCATGATCAACTTTTATTTTCTCCCCCATATCCCCTCTCCGCTCTCTCCATCCCAATTTTAAGTTGTCCCCTTGTTTCGTGGTGAATGGGCATGAGCCAGAAGTTGGCGTGCTTGGCGTGTCGCACTACCGTGGTCTTTTTTCAGACAGCAGAGCACTCTAAAACAGTCCCATCGACTTATTTTGAGATGCGCCCTTTAAAGTTGTGGTTTAGCACCTATTCCTGGTTCTGGGAAGCTCCGTCCTCCCTGCAACCCCAGCACAGGCAGAGCAGCCTCCAGGTTTGTCAGGAGAAGGATTTATCTTCCAGTTCCCTTCTGGAATCTGCAAAGGTTGGGTTGTTAAGAAGATTTATCTGCACAGAGGTGTCACCAGCACTCTCAAGTTTGAGACTTCTGTATTGAACAGCTTGGGAAGGAGGAGTCTTCTCTGCTCCGGGAGTTCCTGGGGAAGAAATAAAGTCCCTTGCACAGAAAAAAATCACCAGTCTGCAGGAATTTCTTACTTGCTGTATTTCCTTTTACTGTTGGAGAAGGAAAGGCATAGGCTGAGGATTGCTGGGTTATCTTCCCTTAAAACTTGAAGACTATATTTTGCTTTTAAAGTGCAGGTTGTTGATTAGGAAAGTACCATTTGGGTTATTCCCTGTATTTCCCAGCAGCTGTTGGCAAGATAGTCTCTTCTTTTAAATTATTTTTTGGTACTCTTTCTGAAAGAAATATCTACCAGATAGTTGTGCTGTGGAGTTCAGTGCTCCTAAACCACTTCGATATGGTCACCAGGTTTATGAGAATGCAAAGTGTGGCAATAAACTCATTTTCGGAGCTGCATCCAGGGAGACGAGAAGGTGAATTTAGCAGCTTAGAAGAGACTTGGCAGATGGTAGAGGAAGACTTGTTGGTCTGTGAGAGGGAACTCTTGAGTTCAGCTTTACTCTCCGATACCTGCTTAAGAGGGTTATGCTCTGCAAAGCAGCAGAGTGGACCCTTGAAACAAAAGTACGTCGTTGTTGTTAAGCAATTGCTTTCGTCCAGCCCATCGCTAACACCCCTGACCCGCAGGATCCGGCCGCTGCAGACCTGGAGCAGCTCCCCAGGAAAGCCGGTTGCTTTCCCAGCCTTCCAAAAACAGGCTTCAAAGTTGGTTAGTTTGAAATGTGCCGGGTTTGTGTTATTTTGCTCTGGTTCTGCTGCCAGCCCCACTCTGTGGGTGACTTTCACGGGGCTCTACTGTAAGAGAGCGGATGCTGAAGGTGGGCTAAACACAGATTCCTACACCCAACCCCTTACAAACTGTGATTTTGGGACCTGGAGAGTGTAATCTAGAAAGAAACCAAGCCCACTTTATTAAAATGAAACGGTAAAACCCAAAGAAACCGTGGATCTCTTGCACAGTGTACTCCCATCACATGAAATCCTCTCACTGCTCTGGCCTAGTGCGGATGATTTCTCTTCTCTCAACATCAGGTGTACGGCTGGTGTACCCGTGATGCTCAGCCTTTTTTGTTGATTAAAATGCAATCCAGGCTATTTCCCATGGCCAAGGGAACAGCAGGGGCTTTTTGGTGGTCACTGAAGGGATTTCTCACGTTCACTGTGTCTTTCCCTGCTTGCTGAACGTAAGCATTTGACACAGAAAGTGGGTGCAGTTCTGCTTAATTGTTTCTATTGCTAAGGTGCTGCTGAACTCCCTGGGAAGGTTTGTGGTCTGTTGGGGTGTAGGAGAAACCTTATATTGCCCTAAAGAGTTTGGTTTATGGCAGTAGCGTGAAAGTGCCGTGGTCAGTTGAACCCAACTGTGGTTCTACCCAGCGATTGAAAGTGGGGAGGTTTAGATTAGATATCAGGAAGAAGTTCTTCCTTCAGAGGGAGGGAGCACTGGGACAGGTTGCCCAGAGAAGCTGTGGATGCCCCATCCCTGGAAGTGTCCAAGGCCAGGTTGGATGTGGCTTGGAGCAACCTGGTCTAGTGGAAGGTGTCCCTGCCCATGGCAGGGGGGGTGGAACTAGATGGTCTTTAAGGTCCCTTCCAACCCAAACCCTTCTGTGATTCTATGATGATCTGCAGCAATTTGCATTAACAAATGCTCTTTGTGCATTTTTTTCTGAATGAGTGACCTTTCCTTAACAAATGGACTTTTTATCAGTTACTGTGGCTGAGCAGGAGCAGATTTTCCTCTGTGGAAGACACGCAGGGATTTCCAGAAGTGCTGAACCTCGGTGGCTGGAGAAAAGGCTGCTGAAACCTCCGTGGGCTTCGGTCGGGGCTTTGACATTTAACTCTGGGAACTGCTGTGTTGGACCTTGATGGTTGTACCTGGTGGTGGTTGCCACCTCCTCCCACCACTCCCCGAAGGTCGAGGGACTTGGGGGCGAATGTAGCTGGGATGGAGATGCAGCTGGGATGGGATGTTGCCTAGTTTTTCTTTGCAGCAAGACCCACAAAGTTTTGGACCATATTTAGTTGACAAGATGGAAGAGGAATTTTTTGCGTATTCCGAGGCCTTAGTCTAAAACCAGATTTTTGTAAATAGCTGCTTCTAGAAAATGCTACTTATTTTATAGTGCGAGTTGTAAACGGGGTATGTGCATCTCTCCTCTGGCTGTCATCTTTGAGCCATCTTCTTCCTGGTGTGTGGCAGAGCAGGCACTCAGCATGAGGGGGGGGCGGTTAGTGAAACACACTGGGCAAAATTTTGGCATGAGAAGGCGGTGAGAAATCAGATTTATTTTTGTCCTGCTGGAGTACGCTGACTGTTTTTACTCTAATTGTGCTGGGTGTGCTTTTTTAAGAGGCAGCACGGGCAGTCCTTCCTATTGGTGTTTTGAAGGCACGATGATCTAGGTGATCGAGTTGAAAATGTCCCTGCTCATGGCAGGGGGATTGGACTAGATGGGCTTTAAAGGTCCCTTCCAAGCAAACCATTCTGTGTTTTTATGATGTGTTTCTGTAACGTCTAACCTCACATGAAAGAGCTTCGCTCTGCTTTGAGGAACAGTGAACGTGTCCTGGGGTTTCACAGTGCTTTGCTCTTCGCCAAATTTGAAATTTCTTCAGTATTTAGCCCATCCCTCTTCAGCTCAAGGGAGCCTTTTTAGCCTTAACACCCACTAGCTAATTATTAAGGGCGTTGGGTTGGCGTAGCTCATGGGGGTGGTGCCTTCTGCATGTTGGACGAGGCTCTGCTCCATGAGGAACGTGTTCAGCCATCCGCTGGCAAGAGCGGGTCTCTGCCTGGGTCCAAACCTGGCCCTGGCAGGAAGATCTCCTCCTCCTCGTAGTGTCCAAGAGAGCCACAGTTGAGCACTTGAATGTGGTGTCCAAGTCATGCTGGAGAGTTCTTCAAAAAGTGTAATCCCAATTCCAAGATGAAATCCAGGGAATGGGAATTAAAAATGATCATGAGCCTAAACTGTAGCTCTGTCCCTGGGTTAGATGGGCAAGACCAAAGGAGACTTTGTATTCTGAAGGTCACCCCGACCGTTGTGTTGGAGAGTGTTTTCCACCATCAACCGTACTGAAAATGGCATTTTGAGTGACTGATGGAAAAATGGCAT